>NC_058339.1:43207049-43510080 GCF_905475395.1 Chrysoperla carnea
TGCTATTTAAAAAATATATATTTACTGTTTAAATGTAACAAAATATTTAATTTAAATTTTTATTGATAATTAAAATTACCAATTCTGTAGTAAAATGTAAATATTTTGAATATTATAAATAAATAATTTGTATTATTACATAAAAAAAAATAAATAAAACTTGTGTGGAAACACCCACAAAACTTCTACCCGAAAGCACAATTATTTATCTTCGCCGACAGTTGAAATTTTTGTATGTCTTTTCCATATATTAAAAAAAATATTGCGGTCGTGGGACCCCTGTTAGGAACAAAGTTCACAATTTTTCATGCATTAACTTTAATTATTAGTGTTTTTCAATAATTTTAATTTGACATTTTCTATAACATTAGCATGTAAATAACTGCAAATTAGTCATAACAGCCTCTTTTATCTCCAAAATTTCACTGGAAGAGCTGACATCGATATTATTGTCCTCAACATGACCACGCACACAACGCATAGAAAAGCCGGTGTGTCACGAGGCCATAGTGTATGTTAGCCTCTCTGATAATATTAAGCTATAATTAAAGATAGGCAATACTATTACATTTATGTTGAGTTTATTGTGAGAATACTCAAATTAACAATGTTAAGAAAAGTTAGTTATATTTCAATGCGTGGCTCTAAATACAGTTCTGCGCGTAATGAATATTGCATTGTACTACATCATCAATACATAGTATAAAACAAAATCGCTTTCTCTGTCCCTATGTCCCTATGTCCCTTTGTATGCTTAAATCTTTGAAACTACGCAACGGATTTTGATGCGGTTTTTAATAGATAGAGTGATTCAAGAGGAAGGTTTTTATGTATAATACATCCATATTGTAGTACAGTAAGGGGTTGAAATAGGGGTTAAAAGGGATATGATTCAAAAACTAAAAAAGTTGTGCAAAGTTGCAAAAACTAAAAAAAGTTGAGCGATTAAGCTCAAATATTGGCATGGTATACAAAAAGCTTCAAAGGTCTATTGTTTTTATCTACTTTTAACCTTCGTAGGGTAGAAAGGTGTAGCGAGAAAGTGGGAAGAAATTAAGGAATATTTACAAATATACCTAAGTGGGGTATCAAATAAAAGAGCATGACGTGTACATTACGAAACTGTTATCCCACGCAAGGAAATGTGGGGGGAGGGGTGCAAGTGGGAATGTTGCCAAGCAAAGCGGGTAGTTCACAGCTAGTGTTTAATATAGCATTCGATATTCAATTGTAATTTCAGTAATAACTTTTTAATAAATGTTGATGATCATTGTAATTTTAATGAATGAAGTTCACGATCTAATTAAAATTAATTCAAAGTAAAATAAAACCTTATGACTTTTACTATATAGTTTAATATCTTACATTACATTAAATTTATCGAATATTGATTTTCAGATCGTCAAAAAGTAATAGTGTTAGGATATAAATATATGAAAACGTTATCATAGTTTCACAGCCATGGGTAGATATATGTACTTCCTATAGTGTTTGGCTTGTGTATGATGTTGTTGAAAGTCAAAGCTTAAAAAGATCAAATCACAGAATGCTTGTATAGGATGCTTTCACAAATATCTACATTGAACCATATTATAAACTATATTTTAGAATAGAGATTGAACATTATTTAAACGAGTATAAAGTCAGATTAACGTATTTATTGTACAAGTATAGTTGTTGAATCGGAAATTTTTTGGTTTCCTACTGATTTCAATCAAAACAGTTACCAGAGTACCACCAGGGCCTTTTCCAATCCCAAGGACTCATAAACTGACTTGTGTTGAAGTTCTTGATAACTTTCAAAAAGATATGTATGCAGAATGAATCAGTTACCTTACTTGTTTATGTTAAAAAATCACAAAGTGATATTTTTATTTCTGAGTGGATTTTCGATATTTGGATATAGGTTACTTATATTTACGTTGAGTAATATATATCTAAAAATCCAAAATATCCCCTTTTTTCATTTAAACTGATGTAAATACGGTCGATTTAAAAATTATTCTTAAGAATTATATCGGGCAAAGTGAGCTGAAGCAGGGCACAGATGTTTAAAAGCATCATTGTGTCAAATTTTATTACTTTGGGTATATCTTTCATACAAGAGCTTTCTTTATATCTATCTTGCCAATAAATAAAGAATTTGCGGATTCCTGTCACAATTTTAAATACTACTTTTTTTAGAATTTTCCTAAATAAGAATTGTTTCTGGTACAATAAAGTCTCATACGAAGTTAAGTTGTTGTTAGTGTTTTTTACTTAAGACTTAAACTGACTAGCATTATTAAATCCAACATTTTGAATTTAAAGTAACAAAAGAAAATCACAGATTGATGATGCAGAATCTTTTTTGTAATGCTAAATTAATTTTTTGGAAAAAACGTTGTAAAACTTCGCTGTGGGACAATATGGATGCATGGAAATAGATGAGAAGTATCTAGTAAATTTAATGAAATTTGATAAACCCCTGATAAAAGAGTTCAAAAATGTACTTTACTTTACTTAACGGCTGAATTCATTATCACTTACAGGTTTAATGTACACAACATTCCCTTTTATTTAGTACCAGAATTGGATATTCGCCCCCAATTTGTAGAATAATTTAGAATAAAGAAAAATTCAATCATAATGTTCTCAAGGACTAGGAAAACTTAAACGTGTACGTTTATTAGAATATCCTGAACTTTAACTTTGCTAACATGATTAAAGAAAATTTTTCCAAGCATTTTATGGAGAAAGTAACGCTATTGGAAACTTCTGTAAATGAGACAAATATGTGTATTATACCTGGATATCTGAGGCATTGGGTAAGAGGAATGCCTCTATAAGTGAGACAAGTTTGTAGACCCTTAAATGTCTCACACAACCAGGTTTCAATGAATAAGCTTATAAAAAACTTCTTTTATTAGCCTTGACTAAGGCTTCTGCAATGGTTACGCCAAGGCTCGATTTATAAGCTTGGAAAAACAAGACTTGATAAACCAATGCTGGCCCAGCCTTGATTCCATCAACACAATTGGCAAATCATACCGGGAGTTATTATTTAAAAGACATGACATGAGTAACATCCAGATTCTAATCGTCATAAATTATTTGTATTCACAGGTCAATTTAATGATTGGTTTTAATATTTGTAATAAATTATACCTTGAGTTAAAATTACATTTCGCGGTACATACTTATCCAGATCGACCGTAGTATGTAAAATAATTCGGATGAATTAAATTTCTTCCCCTGTACATAAAACATACTACCATAGCTCTATTCGCACACTAGTGGTAGTAGTTATCAAAACATTGATATCAGGTTAACGCAGAAACTAAGGTTAGTTTTATCAGTATTGGTACAAGCAAAGCATATAATAAACATACAGCTTTATAATATGAAGTGAATGAAATGAATCAGTTTCAATGTATTTGTTGTTCGGTTCGGTATACACAGATATGGGGGAGAGGACCACATATTTACCCTACCTTTCAAAAATAATAATACATTTATTCTCACCCTCGTTTTCATCAAAATTATCTGTAAATTGCAGTGTTTATTTAATGCAATAAAATATTTTTATACGTTTTTAATAAATAAATAAAATAGCGAATTTTACGCATTTAAATATGTTTTCGTACACATAGGATGGCATGAAAATGAGAAGAGTTTGTTTAATAAATTACTCAAATAATGGATTTTTTAAATACAGTAAAAGATTCAGTAATAACAAGTGGAAAAAAAACAATTGACTGACTTAATTGTTGAAATACCATGTAAAGACAGTGTTGCTTACACTATCACATTAAACATACATACATGTCACACATCTATAACTGATATTCTCATATAATTTTTCATAAGAAACATATTTCATATTTTAACTTTTGTTCTATCTCTGACGGTTTACAAGATGCGTCCTACCCGACCCAAGACCCAATTGACCCGTGTTAGTAATTTACGAACTCGACCTCACTTTTTACGTCCTAAGTACCGTATAAAAATTTCAGCTTGATATCTCTTTGCGTTTTTAAATTATCATGATGACAGATGGACAGACGACAGACAGACGACAGATAGACAGACAGAGAACAGGAAGTGAACCTCACGTCAGATTTGATAGTTATACAATCTTAAAAATGCCAAAAATTCGATCGTTTCAAGAATAAATGTTGCCTTCAAAATACCATTGTTGACAATATTTTGTACATAGATAGTCCAGATGTTTCCAGGGGTGGGTTCAAAATTAATCGATCAAAAAATTTCGGGGTGGTGGTTTGTGTAGTTGTTTAATACCTAATCTGCTATCAACTATGGTAATTTTTTTAACAGCGTTTTCAAACCACGCACTTTTCTGTCCAACCCTGTTGTTTCAAATACTATACCAGCTAGGAATTTTGTAGTATATTTTCTTTAGAACTAAATGAATCTACTTATATTATGAAATTGTAATTATTTAATAGAAAATGACTGCTACCACTCTACGTCATCAAGTATGTTAATTTTCAACCACATTTTGAACACGATGTTGATATAATTTTATAATTAACAAATAATGTAAAATTTGGTAAACTAATTATTATTATATAAGTTTTAGTATAATTTTAATAAATAATAAAAGTTTAACAATAGTTTTCATAATACAAAATATTACTTACACAAACACCAACAAATTAATACAAAACATGAGTGAAATATACTCATACGCAAAAACATTGAGTAAGGGATGATCAAATTTGAATAATACACTTTTAATTTGCAATAAAAACAAAACGGTGAAAAATTGTTCTGTTTGATTGGGAGCATCATGTTCTGTTATCAGATTTGAGATGGGTTTATCGGGCTTCTTTAATCGTCAATTTTGATCTTTAACGGTAAGAGATAGAATAACACATTAAATTGGAATGTTGGTTCTCTTAAAAAAAATAACATTTTTCATCGAAACCATTTTCCATTTTACCACTTTCGTAAATCGTCAGCTTTCGGGGGAAATGCGACTTAAAAATATGTTATAATTGTTATATGTGATAAAAATAACTAGCTATGATGTAATGAGTAAAGTTTTTGAATATAGCGAGAATTTGAGACAATTTTACGTCAAATAGTCCCTCTTTCTGAGAACTGGACTACCATAGACGAATCATATACAGAATCGAGTGAGTAGTTTATCAATCTTACAACGGTTTCATTGTAAGATTGATCTACAATTCACATTCGCAGTTGCAAAATATTATTATTCAAATATTATTCAAAGTCAATAGATGACGTTGATTTCAAAAATTATAAAATTATAAAAATTGATTAAATTTTATTAGAATAGTTTAGATAATCAAATTCTAAAAAAAGAATCCTTTTCCATTTTTGAGTCCGATGTTCCATTAACGACATAAAAATTTGTTTCTTTGCGAATTTCTTAATTAATATTAGTAGTAAAGAAAAGTTTCAAGTTTCGTATTTACTGTGCAATTTCAGTAAATATTTTGCATAATTTTCGATTTGACGAATATTAATAAATAAAAATTGAATTTCAAACAACAAGCAATGATACTCAATCTCGCACGGATATAAAACTGCTAAAGCTACTCTCCTCGGGTTCATATAGGGTGTGTGTTTTAAAATTTTTACATTATGTATTAACATTTTTTAGTTTTTCTGGCACACTTTATAAATATAACAATTTATATCTGTATACGTTTCCTTTTTCCTATTTTTCGCTGAATCATGTTCTTCTTCATTGTCTGCCTTTTACTTTTGTTTTTTATTTCGTCTGCTTACTTTTAGTTTTTTGTTTTTAACTTTTAAAATTATCACAATTTAACTTGTTATTAATGATTTTTACATTTAAAAGACTTATAATATATTTTAGTATGAAAATAGAATAATTTTTAACTAAATGCAATATTTTGACATACTAATTTTAAAATTAAAATAGAGTATTATAATTATATCATAAATTTTCAAAATCATCTATTTAATTAAAACTTTTGTAAGTTTAATTAAAAACCATTAATTTATTTGTTCATAATGACTTTGTGTTTTTGTATATGTCAAAAATTAGGGGATTTATTTTGTAACAATATTAAAAAAATTCATTAGAGATAAACGTCGGTTTTCACCAATATGAGAAAATGGATTCTTGATACCTCGAAAAGTCATCATTTTCATACTCCGATCTCATTGAAACATGATCAGCATGAAGCAATCACATAAATGTCTAAAGGCCTTTCGGCATATATATTCTCGAAGATCTTTTGTATTTCTCAAAGGTTGTAAAACTGTCTGTCTATGATTTTGTAACAGGATCATTATTTAGTGCGAGATTTAATTTTTAGATATACGCCCATTTTTTTTACTACCGATCAATATCAATGTATCATTATAGCTCTTGTCCTTCTTTCGTTTTCAAAGAGAAACTTAGTAACACACTAGTCTGATACTAAAATAGGATTTTCCAAATTTCGAAACGTCTTCAACAAATTTTTTAAGGCTTGTCTATTCCAGCTACAACTCTTTTTGGAAAATCGAGCAAGTATTTTGAAGATATGACTTTGATAGTTTCGTTGGCTTTTCATAAAAAGAACGCTTATTTTATTTTCAAACACATTTTACCTTGTTTAGATATCCGAATAGATAATTTCAGAAAAAGCGTTTTATTCTTAACTTATTAACCAGAGCAACAAGCGTCTTTTCAAAAAGGCTAAGACAATACTATGTAGTTTTTGATAGGCCATATGTCATAGCTTGATCATAAAGTCTATGATTGGCTTCCGCTTACATCTATTGCCAAAACCAAACCCTCTCCTTGCCTGTTTGACTGAATATAGTTGCGTTTCTTAAACTCTTATTCAAGGAGCGCTAGCATCATGTGCTCATTCCTGTCATCTATAGTGACAAAACTTCAAATAACTACGGGCATACGTTTTGAGATGTCATTTCTCAATATAACACAAAGTTTAATGGATTTCGGAACGCATGTAATCGAAGATAATGTGTTCAATATATGCGGTAAATTCACATCGAGATATATTACAGTCAGAATAATAGATGCAACAACGGAATTTATTTACATGTGTGAATTGTTTGAGAAATAAATCTTTTTAAATCAAATAACATTAAACAACCGTTTATTTGGTTTTTCTAATAACATTTTTTATATTTTCCATTCGTCAGATGCATCAAATGATTATTTTTTTGTATGTAGCTACGACTTCGTACTCCAGCCTTTTGACTTTGCTACATTTGTACGCTAGAATCGATTTCATTTGCAATTTTTTTTTTCAAATATAAGGTGTTAGTCGTATCTGCTTTCAAAGAATTAATTAAAAAATGAAATACGTGACTAAATTGTTTAAGAAGATGGTGAATTGAAAAAAAAACTCTTCTACGTTTCGAGCAAAGTCGAATTTAGCGCCATGGGTGGAAATAATTTAAGTTCTGAAATTTTTCATTATACCATGCATATATGAAATATACATAGTATATTAAGTTTAGTCTCAAGTTTGTAACGCTTAAAAATAATGATGCTAGAAAAAAATATTTTGTCATAGGTGTTCATAAAATCACCTAATTAGTCCATTTCCGGTTGTCCGTCCGTCCGTCCGTCCGCCCGTTCGTCCGTCCGTTCGTCCGTCCGTCCGTCTGTGGACACGATAACTCAAAAACGAAAAAAGATATCGAGCTGAAATTTTTACAGCGTACTCAGGACGTAAAAAGTGAGGTCAAGTTCGTAAATGAGCATCATAGGTCAATTGGGTCTTGGGTCCATAGGACCCATCTTGTAAACCGTTAGAGATAGAACAAAAGTTTAAATGTAAAAAATGCATGTTCCTTATCAAACAACTTTTGTTTGAAACATTTTTTCGTAAACATTACTGTTTACCCGTGAGGGCGCCAATTAGGCGGAAATTTTATAATATGTACTATACTTGATTATCAGTTATGTATGTGTCACATGTTTGTATGTGTTATGTGATAAAGAAATCAACACTGACTATGCATGGTATTTCAACAATAAACTCAGTCAATTGTTTGTTTTCACTTGTTATATTATTAATATAAGTTTTCATACAATACTTTCATCGTTAATGTAATGACGCCAGTAAAAGTCTTCATTAAAATTACAAAACGCGATGTAAAGTTGCTTTTTTGGTATGGTATTTGGACCCCTAAGAGGAGTGTGAAATTCCAAGAGAAGAGTGCCAAGTTTTCGAGCTTTTTTCAGTTTTTCACCTATAAGCAGGTAGCAGAACTTTTTTTTTCTTCCAAAAAGTAATTTCACGCATCTCTTAGGGAGCGTGAAATGAATCACCTTCCTCCTTTTGTACTAGTTTTCAAAAAATTTTCTTATAACTGACTAAGTTGATATTCTTGGAGAAAATGGACACCAAAGTATTCCCTTAATTTTCCCCCTCATGAAAAAGCAATAGTGCTTACGAAAAATTATTTCAAATAAAAGTTCTTTATTTTTTAAGTGAGAAGAAAGATATTCTTATTACTTTGTGTAAAAGACTGGCTATCTTTTTTATTTAAATGGTGTTATCAACAAGGTATGTGCAGATGTTGTACCTTTTGAAACGTCATGAAATATGCAGAAATAAATTTTCTTTAACATGGATTAAAATATAAATATCTATCACTGTAAGTTTGGAGTTAAAGCCTTTCAAAGTTTAAATTTTTCTAAAAAAGCAAAGATACACGACATTGCCCCACAGGTATACTTGATCAATTCTCCCACAAGTCTCACATAGCTTCGTCTTTGATCAATTTTTTCTTATTTTTGTTTACTCGCAACATGGCCAGTCAGCAAAAAAATTTGTATGCTAATTTTAAACTGGTTTCAATGAAAAGAAAAAATACTCAAACAATTGCGAAATATGTTGATATACGAGAGTTTATATTCTTAAAACAACAATAAAAATTGTAAGATCGAGCGAGCCCGCCGAAGGCGGGTGAAGCTCGATCATAATTATATTGATAGTTTCGTTCGAAGAGATCACTGTGTAGTACCGCCTTTGTGCGCTTATTCATTACCACATAGTTCAACCATAAAATAAAATTAAGTAAGTGTATCCATAACAACTGGTTTATTTACCCTTCATACAGTTCAGAAGTGCTTTAGTTTAGGTAGAAGAGATCACTGGGAGGGTGATATAATGGGGGGGAGTGATCTCTTCGAACGAAACTATCAATATAATTATGATCGAGCTTCACCCGCCTTCGGCGGGCTCGCTCGATCTTACAATTATATTTCAAGTTTCGTTCTCGAGATCACTGTGTAGATGTTCAGAGCTGTGTTAATCATATTTAATAAATTAAAATTTGATTAGTTAACAGTATCAATTAGATGGGAGACCTTTTAATTACATCTTTATTAATATTAAATTTTTTTTTTTTTTTTTTTTAAACAAAATATTAGTAATTAGCAATTAAACATAAATAATACGAACATATGCAAAATAATTTAAGTGAACAAAAACAAAGTTTAAATAAATAATATTAACATTATCAGGATAATATTGACTCAGCAAAAGATTTTTTATCATTAACAATTGGTCTGTTATAAAATTTTTCGAATACCTTTGATTTATCTGACCATCCTGCCAGACTTTTGATAATATTTACGTCAACTCCTTTATTGAAGGCAGTTGAAGTCGAAGCGTGTCTGAAACTATGAGAAGCATAGTTATCGCCAACCTTACACTCCAATAAAAAGGATCGGAGCCATCTACTAATAGTATCTTTCGATGCTTTTTTATATGGTTTCCGAGTTGTAACAAATAAGTACTCAATGTTATCGGCTAAATTTGATGTAACCTGTAAGTATTGTTCTAAGGTAGATGCCACACAAAGATTTGAATTTTTATTAAATTTTTTTAATATTAATAGGGGTTGAAACGCGCCCCGCCTGGAAGTTTTAATTTTTTCTGGGATTTCGATTTCATAGTCTACATCCTTTTTAATAATATTCTTTCTCTTAATTAAAGAAATTGTTTGGACACGATGTGCAGAAACTAATGCTATCAACACGACTAATTTTGTTGTTAACTGTTGTAGATTAAGTATATTTACCGGATTTAGTCGCTCTAAATTTTCAATTAAAGGATCTAAACTATAAATTCTATCATACTTGGGTTTAGCAGGTTTAATATTATAAACACCCCTGAGAAAGCGTGATAACAAAGGATTTTTTCCAATCTCCTTGTCACAAATAAGGGATATTGCGGCACGAGTAGTATTTAAAATACTATACCGTGCACCTTCCTTGAATTTTTTTGTGAAATATTCAATCAAAATTTCTTCTTTGGGATTAAACATATCAATTTTTTTTTGTGAGCAAAAAGAAAACCAGTCTTTTATTGGCTTGGAGTACTGTTTCAGGGTTGAAGTAGAGACGGACTTGATAATGATGTCAATGGCTTCATCATTTAAACCCCTTTTTTTTAAATGCCTGGTGGATAATCGGGCAGCCATCAGAGACAGTTTTTGAGCCAACGGATGTTGAACTTGTCTACAAGGAGAGAGAAGTAAATTAACATCTGGTTGAAAAATGATAGGTTCTGAGTCTAGCAGCGAAAGCCATACAGGATACCATGGCTGACCGCGCCAGTTTGGAACTACTACAATTCCACAAGCCTGATCGATTTGGATTTTCTTAAGTGATTTTAAGATTAATGAGAAAGGAGGGAAAGCAAAAAAATTTAAATGTTTCCAATTGATTGTAAATGCATCAATAGTGACTGCAGCAGGATCACGATGCCAGGAACAGTACCTTTTGCATTTTTTATTTGAAGATGATGCGAAAAGATCAATGTCTGGCCTGCCCAGCTGAGAAACTATCTTATCGAACGCACCAGAAGACAGTTCCCACTCAATGTCTATATTTTCTATTCTAGAAGCTCTGTCCGCATCAACGTTATCCTTAGAAGGAATGTATGAAGCGAATATCCATATATTCCTGCATTCACACCAGGACCAAATGTCATAGGATAAAACGCTCAGGTGTTTAAACTTGGTACCGCCCATTTTATTAATGTAAGCAATTGCAGTCGAGTTATCAATTCTTAGGAGAATTTTACAATTAGCAAAATCAGATGCAAATGATTTTAAACCGTTAAAAGCTGCTAAAAGTTCTAGATGGTTAATATGAAACGATCTTTCCATGGGGCTCCAGCGCCCATAAGCCACCTGTCCATCATACGACGCTCCCCATCCTGTAGTTGAAGCATCTGAATATATAGTGAAAGGGAAAGTTGAATTTCTAATAGGATTTTTAGAATTTATAATATTAATCGACCACCAGTTAAATTCATTTAATAAAGAAGGAGATATACTCATAACATGATCGTATTCATTATTAGATTTTAGTAAGGCCAAATAACGTTCTTGCTCAAACGCCTTAGAGTGAAACCAGCCATAATTAATTGCTGGGCAGGCTGCTGTGATATTTCCCACAAATTGGGAAAATTCCCTGATAGTACAATGAGTGGAATCCCTAAATTTCAATACTAAATTGTGTATATGAGACCTTTTTTCTTCTGTAAGTTCAATTGTCATTTGAACTGAATCAAATAAAAAACCCAGAAATTTGCATGATGTTGAAGGGTTAAGATTACTCTTACTCTCATTTAAAATAAAACCTAACGATTCTATTAACTCACGAGAAATTCTTATGTTTTCTGAACACAGGGCAGTAGAATCGGCTGCCAACCACCAATCATCAAGATATACTACTGATATCAAACCTAGCCCTCTCAGGTGGCAAATAATAGGTTTACAAATTTTAGTAAAGACCCATGGGGCCGTGCAGAGGCCAAAAGGTAAGCAAATAAATTCATAAAGGAAATTATTCCAGGTAAATCTTAGGTATTTCCAGAAATTTTTATGAATTGGAATCATAAAATATGCATCTTTCAGGTCAAAATTAGCCATCAAACATTCTCTTGATATTAATTTTAAAATTGTTCTATAATCCTCCATTTTAAAATGAACAGTTTCTATGAAATTATTTAAATGCTTTAAATTAAGGATAAATCTCATTTTACCATTTTTTTTGGGTACAAGAAAAATTCTTGATAAAAACTGACCCTCCTCCTCAGCACACTGCTGGATAGCGCCCGTTGATAAAAGGTCATTCACAGCCTTCTGTACCTCAAGTTTATTTTCAGATAAATGATTATTGGAGGGCTTTGAAGATTGAGTTGGTGTAGAGATAAATGGAATTTTGTATCCGGAGATCGTCTCAAGGATAAAAGGATCGGAGGTGATTTTGGCCCAAGCATGTACGAAATACTTTAACCTACCCGCAGTAGGACTCACCTTTATTTCTTCTGTGTCTGAGCATTTTGAGCTGGAGGGAGTTGGTTCCCTGATCGGGATCGAGTTGTGATTTGATTGTGATTGTTTGCAGCTGATGATTTGTTGAAGTGACGTCTGTAGCCCGTCTGACTGGAGCTGATCCTTGAAGCAGACGGGCTTCTCCAGTTTAAAGAGTTTTTAGGTCGATTTGAATCTCTTCGTGGAGTTTGATTTTTTAAAGACAAGCTTGTTTTTTCAACAGCTAAGGCATTCTTAATTCTTTTAGCAAGGTCGATGCCAAAAAGAAATTCATCTGTGGGTGAATCTTCAAGAACAGACTTCCTTTTTCCATCAACACATGAGTACAATTGTGCACGTCTGGACTTGGACAACTGGAAAAACAGGTCACACATCATGCTGCTGGAGTCACAAAGAAGCTTTAAAAGCTGTTCCTTATCTACCGGTTCCTCTTCATCATTCAAAATATTGCAGATGGCTGTACCAATAGCCACTAAACTACGGCCACACACATCCTGATGATTAGCAAAAAATTTATCACGAGATTTAGCCGTTTTATGTAAAAGAGGGAGTAATTCCGGATTGAGAGTTGGTGCAATTAGAGGACAGTTTCCTTTGTTAGGATAAGTTTCAATCATTTTAGACTTATCTTCTTTGTTCATGCCTGAAGCTAATAAATCTTTCCAGCATGACGCTAGTTCAGGATGCAAAACAAAGCATTTATCCTTTAAAAGTCTCTTTTCCGAGCCCAGGATTTGGAGCACCGATTCACTGAGGGTAGGAACTTCAGAACCCTTCGTCTCCTGCAACTCCACTGACGCCTTCAAGTTTTTATCTGAGGCATTTTCCATTTCAATATCAGATTTACTACTCTGATCTTGGTCGTCAACATCTGAGTCTGCAAGAGCAAAAGATCTAGGTAAAAACAAGCTATCATTTTCCTGACGCAATTTTTTTTTTTTTTTTTTAATGTTTGCCCAGTCAAAGGTACAACAACTTATTAACATAAGATTTGTTGCCCAAGGTACAACAAAAAAATGTTGCCCAATAACAATCAAAAATTGATTAGTTAAGTATTTTAGTATTTACCCTCAGATGAACAGTTAACAACAGAGTCAATGACTAAATTAGATGACATTTCCAGATCATTTAATTAAATGCTGGTATATATATTTTTTTAATTATTTAGGTATTTTAATATTTTAATATTTACCCTCAGATGAAGAATTATCAACAGAATCGTCGACTAAATTTGATGACATTTCCTGATCAATTAAATGCTGATATTTTTTTTATTTTTTTTGGAGTAGGTACCTCCAAATGAGAATTGTTTTCCAATTTACGTTTATTCATTTTTATCAATGAACAAGCAACAAATTAGTGTTTTACTTCTGATATCTGATAGATTATAATATTTGATTTTTTTTTTTTTTTTGAAGAGAAATCAAAAAACGATGTTACTTGAAACGCACAAAAAACGTAATGAAGGGTAAATAAACCAGTTGTTATGGATACACTTACTTAATTTTATTTTATGGTTGAACTATGTGGTAATGAATAAGCGCACAAAGGCGGTACTACACAGTGATCTCGAGAACGAAACTTGAAATATAATCTATAATATATATGGTATTCAGAGCAACAACAAAAAAACATATCTTGTCTTTAAATCTCAATGATACGAATAAGAAAATTGGATTATATGAACAGTTGTAGTTTCAAGAATATATAATATAAAGTATTTGGATAAGTATTTGTATTTACAATCTTATAGCATTTACTTGGATAATAATTTTCTTGCCGTATTGTATTAAATTCGACTATAAATATAACTTCAACGAATTACAAATCACTAAATTTTTATAGATTAAATTGATTTTTAACATAAGTAAAAAATACAATACATTTTCATTAGTTTAGAAAAGATGCTGCAAGATATTTATATAAAACCAACTTTCTTTGACCAAATTTCTTACAAATTTAGTAAGTTGAGTTCATTTAACTTTGTGATCAAATTTAGATAATCGAAAGCCCCCGGCAAAAAATAAAATGTCAGGGTACCTGCTATTCTCTCTCAAGGTACCTATTCCATAAGGTAATTCAACTCCTTCCAGTAAACTAGAATCGAATATGTCAAAAACGACGTATTTAGAGTAAAGTATTGAGAAATTAGAAGTGTCACCATCTGACGGTTATAGTTTTCAAACAAAGACGTATGTCAGCTCTTTAAATATACTTACATTTTTATGTATTTTATTTCCAGACTGCAGAAAAACATGTAATACACTCTTCTTCGTTATTGCCCTCGGGAGTCCAAAAGGCTGGTAATTTCAACAAATGATATGACTCCGGTCCGTAATAAGCCGTGTTCATCAATATAAGTAATCGAAGCCTTCCTCTTCTAATCGAATTTTTTAAAGTATGTAGTTTTTAACAGAAACTTAAACAGACTAATACCATTTGATATAAACTTGCATGTTCACCAAAATTTGCAGGTTCAAATGTCCTTTGAAAACTCATTATTTTTGGATGGAAAACATTAATTTTTTATGTTGCGCTCGGTGAAATAAATGCTTTAAAGGTTTTAACTTTTTCTAGTTATTTTCATATTTTGACATCGCATAAATTTTTGTCAAAATTTATTGTACTTGATTCCCAAAAACAATATCTTTATGAGTCAACTCAATATTTACTTACTAAAAAATGTGGGAGGGAAAAAATTATCACTTAATGTTTTATTATTTTGATAATAATAATTGGATTTTTTTTGAAAAAATCACTTTCATTTTTTGAACGTAGAATATAAAAATATGCTGTGATGGCTCATTTAACTTGGTAATATATTGGTAATAATAATATACCACATTAATATTGATTTTTGTTTACATTGTGTATCGAATAGAATTTACTTTTCTAATATTTACGTATTTTAAAATGCAGCTCTTTAGGTATTATCATCCCAACCAATCGACGTCATTTATACCAAGAAATGAAATTGTTTCTATGCGGTGAACATTACCAAGTGAATGCGTTTTTCATATCACGTATTTCATTCAATAATGGAATGTTATAACCAATACATGTAATTTACACGGTATTACACTATTGGTAATAATATTCCCTAATGTCACATTTAAATAGTTCTAGTTTAAAAACAGAAAAGTATTACATTCTGGTTTGTTAAAGAAAAATTAATTCTGAATTTTAAAATACAGTAAATTGTCTAAAATTAACCACCGTTAATATTTCAGAATGTAAGTTTCTTTGTAAATTTTTCCAAAATCCAACTACTATTACCATGGAAGGGCAAAATTTTTCATAAAAAATAGTCTACGTTATTTTCCGCAACTGATAGCTTACAAAAGAATAAATAATGACATCATTCTATATTAAAAATGGTCTGTATCGTATAAGGTTTATGTAGAATAGTACTCTACTAGTAAAGAGTCCGCCCATAGTAAAAAAAGCTGATGGTCCATAGTAAAGAAGCTTAGGTTCATAGTTGGAGATAACATAATCACCAACTTTTCAACCATAAGGTGGCTGTGATTTTCATACAAGGATGCATAAAAACTCTTTGACCAGAATTTTAAAATCACACCGGAGTTGACTATGCAACTATGCAACTAAGCACGTAATATGTAACTATGGTAACTCAATTCCAATGTATCTAGTAAAATGCTTTTGGAAAAATCTTATTTTTACAAGTTTTATTGACCTTAAAATAAATGTATGTATGTGTGAATGTATTCTTGTCCAGGTGGAATCTTGCAACTCAATTTTGAAGTAGTTATTTTCAATTGATTGAGCTGAAATTTTGCATGCACACTAAGTTTGGATGACGATGCATGATAACGTTAGGCCTTCTGATTTTTCTATTAGTTCCACCATATTTGATGCATTTATAATTTTACTTTATTAAGTCTTAAATTAAAATTTTAATAAAAAAATACATGTTAAGGAAAAAGCTTTTATTGCACTAAGAAATAGAAAATAATTTTTTCTATGAGTCACTCATATTCAACTATGTTTAAAAGCTTGAGACGCTCAATATCAAGATTGAATCGAAATATAAGTTGGTATGAAGTCGTGTGAGTGACTCATAGTCAATTATTTTCTACTTTTTAGTGCGATAAAAAAAGCTAATCCCTTGAAAAGTATTTTCTATTAAAATTTTTTTCAAATCTTTTTTCCTTTTTCCACATAGTGTTGTCTATCTTGCCTAGTATATTAAAAATTGTTTTCTCACTTCTTAAATTTATGTGTGCATCCTGTTTCACATCCTGTTTTGGTAACCCTTTACAAATTTTTATAGTATATTCCAAAATTCTTGAATATGCTTATGTTTTATATTTATTTTGATAATAAATAAAGTGTCGTTTACGTAAGTAAATATAGTAGTGTTATATGGTTAAAAGAGCAGATGAAATTCTAAAGGAAAAGAAAGTTACAAAAAAGGAAATTGAAAATAATAGCTTTAGGGCATACATTACACCTAGACATCATTGGGAACAACTATCAAAATAACCCATAGTAAAAATATATTACAAACACTTTCTTGTACATTTATATCTCTTCTTCTTTCAATGATATACTGTAAGTAAGATTTAATACATAAAATATTTACGAGTATTGTGTATTAAAATGATAAGTATTTTGTTTGGTACACAAGTACAAAAGTTCGTTCACAAAACTAGGTTCTTTCCTCTGTATACAAACTATAATGCAATCGAATATGAATAAGCGGAATTTAAAGGGACCACAGTACCTTCTTCCGTTTACGGAGATTTCTCACAAAACTAAGTTTCTCTTTTATACAGACACGGGAGTGATTTTTACCACTAGAGAGAGGTGTTAAAAAAAACTATGTAAGTTTGCTCCACGATATTAAAGAATGAGTCGTAAACAGCAAATGTCTCCTAAACTGTCGTATATACATAGGGTACAAGATATATAGGGTACAAGAGAATAAAAAGGAAAACACTACTTTCTCTTGTAGAGGTTCCCGTTTCTCACTTTGGAGGTTTGAGAGAGTTAAAATGGCGGGACCTAGCGATTACTCTCACTTGTTAAGGTTTTCTCTTATCCGGTTTTCATTCACTCAGATTTGACTGTGGATCGTAAAATAGTGACACATTATCTCGATTTCGTGTTTTTTGACTTGAAAGAATTTCAGTGCTAATTCAATGCTAATCAATCGGAGATTTTCTGCTTGTGGTTTCGTGAGCCTGACGACACCAATTTCAACACTTTTGATGTTTGAAATCCTTATGTCAACTACTTTTCTATGATTTGTTCTTCTTGTAATTGATTCTAATATGGAAAAATCGAATATATTCGTAGCAAACCGCAGTAAAATTCCTGTGAAGGTTTGTGCGCATTTTTTTGAACGACTTATGGAATGGGATGCTATATTTTTGAAAGTTGATGGATGAATAAAAATTGTGTTTTGACATTTAATAAACATGAAATTATCACGATTAAATTTGGGTTTTTTGTTACCGGACACTTGAGTTGCAAATCCATAGTAAGCCGGTCAGAATTAGACCGTTACACAGATTTACCGTACAAATAATACGATTACTTCTATATAATAATGTTACGCCTAGAACTGGCGCTGGAATCCTAACCTTTCTTTAATTAAAGTACTTAAATAATAATCTGACCATGCCGAATGTAACCTAAAAAATTTAAATTACATTAGTTAAACGAGTCTATTAGAGGCATTATGTGAATATAAGAGACTGATATCTTGATAAAACTTTTTCATATTATTATGAGTACAATTTTCTCTGATATCTTATCGTATATTATTTCGTTGTGCATATAGTACGTACTCAATGCTCATTACTTTTAAACTCCACTCCATTCTGTATACAAGTTGTCTTCTAAAAAAGGCTTACGTTGTGTCAGATTATTATGACACACACGATTTAATCATTCTTGCTTTATAAAACATAATTTTGTTACAGTTGGCATTTAACGTGACGATTTTAGCAATGATTTCGCAAAACATTTATCACTTAAAAAAAATAATAATAATAAATAAATAAACGATTGTAGTATAAAATTTGTTTTTTAAACAAATTGTTTTCTATGTAAGATGTATTTATGGAAAAGACACGACGAGCTATTTAGCAAACATCATACGAACGATTGAAAAATTCATAGTGAAGGAACTGCATTAGCTAAGCAAATTCAATCAGAGATTGAAATAATAGCATTTTTCTTAAAATCCAACATTGCATTTTTAATATTCATCGACATCGTCCCAGGCGTTTGGTCTTTAGTACGCCACATAAGAGGAACATGCATACATTCTTTTCACAATATGACGTCTGGTGGTTGTAATATTGAATTTTCTTTACTGTTATATCCAGTAGCACTCGCAAGGCTAAGACAAATCGGTTGATGTCAGAATCATCAAAATCTGTCCACGCGTTTGGTCTCTTGTATGCCACGTAGGAACACACATGCATTATTTTTCTCAATATGGCGGGTGATAGTCGCTGTATTAATTTTTCATTATTATCATATCTTCAGTAGCACTCGAAAAGTAAAGACAAATCGATTGACCTCTGAATCATCAAAATAGGCCCACGCGTTTGGTCTCTGGTCAGCCATATAGGAACACACATATATAGCTAATAAACACTTTACCGCTCCTTTGCGTTGCTCAGTCGGAAAAAAACTTTTAAGAGACAACCTGTGTAGTGTACAGTCAGTCTCTCGACTACTCCATAACTTATTATTAAGACTCCGTCATATTATTCTTTCATATTCTTCTGATTGCTATGTTCTATTTATTTTTTGTATAAATATATGTACTTTATACGAACATAATTGTAGTCTGACTCGAAGTGTATTCAAAACGAGCGACGGTAGTATTGTAGTTGTCTCTTCTATTGAAAATTATTTTTCTAGATGGTTGATAAATTTGTTATAAGAAAAAATAAAAATTCCGATGGTTTGAGGTTGAATATTATTTATGATTGCTTTTTATTTTTATGGGTTCTGTAGATATTAAAACAAGCACCAGTATCACGTCTTTATAACCCAATTTATATTGTAAAGTAGTATTTATGTTCAATGTATATTTTGGATTTATGTAATTAATCAAACCGTTAAACGTCGTCTTTCTTTCACTAACCTTGAAAAATTTAGGGAAAATATTTCATTAAAAAGAGGCTCAATTTATAATAAGGACTTATTTTAAGTTAAAATATTAAATTTTTACTGAAAAACTGATCTGATCTTATTAAGACTTTTTGTGCGGTATCAATGTCAATTTTTTGCATAAATAGGCATTGTAGAATTAAAACAATTTCTTTTTTATTGTTTTAACGTTAATTTTTTGACCTTATATTCTAATCAATCAAAATTGGTGTATAGTATGTATACCTTTCATTCTTGACTAGAAGGAATTTTTTAAAGGAAGACTTTTTTTTGTAAAGTTTTCAAAAATTGTCTTTGGCCTCCTCGCAACCGACTGACATACTGTATTTACATATCGTACGCATCATTCAAGAACACTTAACGAATTTTCTTTTATATTCATTCTTATTCTCAATAATATTTTTCAAATGGGAATGCAAATAATTGAAGATGTTCAATATTTTTAATCATTAAAATTGAATATTTAAAAAGAAAAAATAATTTTCTTTTTTTTAATTCTTGTTCTAATTGAGAATGATTTTATTGTTCTATTCATAAAAATGAAACACTTTCAAATCACTATTGAGACAGACAATTATTCATATTTATCTTGTATTTTATAAATAAAACTTTTTTTAAATTAATTTTTTTATATTTATTTTAAGTTCATAGATCAGATATTATTTTAGAGAGAAAAAAGGTACTTTTTTTCTGATTCCCAAGTTTTTGTCCTTTGCTTTTTGTATTAATATGTATCTTCCCCTACTTTACAGCGTTCGCATACTTTATTTATGTGTTGTATTGGTTTTTTCCAATATTAGACTATATAAATTGAGAAATACCAATTTTAGACAAAATGATTTTATTTAAAAATGTTTATACAGGGCGGATCATTATAATTAAGTGTTTTGAAAAAGGGATGTAAATGGGCTTTGCTGTACTAAATTCAAATCCATCAACGCCTATTATGCCGGGGATTTTCTGAGTATGTTTTATCAAGCTCAGAGAACGGTTTTTTCCATGAACGTTTTTTTTCAGGCAAATCTATACCATTATTTTCGTAATTAAAGCTGTTTAATTAAGCCAATTTGACCCAAGGTCCAACCTGAATAGAATCTAGGGCTTGATTCCCTTTCTGGTAGATATTTTTCTTCACACCAAGCTCCATACCATTGATGTACGAAATGTGAAGTTTGAATAAATATAGAGTATTTGCAGTCATTACTTTAATTTTAACTCAAGTATGCCTCATCAGCTGGGTGAAGATTGACCTTATACCGTCTCTTGTATTATTAAATGTTATATAAGTCGGGTCTGATTGATCCATCAAGATCTTTGTATGGGAATAAAACATAAACGAATATATTAAACGTACGAACAATTAAACGTAGCTGAATTTGAAAGTGGGCGGATGGATAAAAGAAGAACTAATTATATTTTGTTATTTTGGCTTCTAAAAATTTCTCTGGATCACACGGACTAGCTGATCTAACATAGCTACAGTCGAACTAATTATAAATACTTTTTTCTTCACTTTTTGCCACAGGGTAGAAAATTATAAAAACATCCGAAAATACAGAGATTTATGTGAAAAATGTACCTATACCTACAGCGAACATATAGTTTCAAAATTTTACGTACGTGTTCACGAGCTCAAATAATAAACAAAAAATGCATATATAAATATCGAAAATAATTGATTACCGAGATCCAGAGGTTACAGTTTCCAAATTCAGATGTTAACCGAAATAAAGAAGCCGCGGCTTTGGAATAAATTATTGAATATTTTTAAAGCCGGTTTGTTCGTCTGGGGATTAACCACCAGTCAATTAACAAACACTGCTTGAGTAAGCTTTCAACTGTACCATTATTAAGTGTTTGATATTTCATGATCATTTCAGGCCAAAAAATTCACTTTGACAGAAGATATAAACATGATTTTACTCTACGGAGCAGAACAAAGCAATAGTGTGGCTCTTCAAAGATTCCGCGAAATTGACCAAAGCAGTGGTTACGTCAACATTATCTACGTTAGCTATGAACGTAATAAATAAATATAAAAAAAAAACGTTAAAATTTTTTCGGACATATGTTTATATGTGTGTATGTTCGTATGTGCGTATGTTCGTTCGGCTTTTTTCGCCTCGATTATCTTGCGAACCAGTTATGACATTAACACGTGAATGGGCTTATTTTATTGTGTTTTTAAAAAGACTGGAAACTGAATAAACAGAATCTGAAAAAAGGATAAAACACATCATTTATCTATGGAGATAATGATCGTTCCAGCATTAGCAATAGTACATTTCGAAGAATAATCTATGAAGGCTAACAAGACCTTTCTTTTAACGTTTCCCCCCTCTGGGAAGTTAGCCGTGTGGACTACAGGGGTCGTCCTCACACGACTTCAGTACAACACCGACTATGTACTGCCAACTTTTTTTGTTAAAACCATGTACACAAAATAGTTACATGCAATTTTGAAACACACTGTTTATTATATTCAAATGAATGTTATATTTAACTAATTGCTTTTCTCGTTTTCTTATTATTTTTCATGGTTAAAAACATTATAAGGTTTTATAACCCCTATTGTTTCAATTTCACCTGATCGTATTGTATAAAATAAATAATAAATCTAATAATAAAGTTTGTATTGAAACGACAGCTTATTCTTTTCGTTTAAACACTTTTTAAGTGACAGACATAAATAATCCTATAATTGTTTTTTGATTTTTAGATATAAAATTGTTATATTGTCAAAAAATTAAATTCCTTGAGTTTTTTTTTTCATGTTTGGTATATTATTACTTTAAGAGCCAGTATATTTAAAAAATTACTTGGATTGTATCCTGCATGCACATCAGTGTTCTTCTTGTCATATTAAGGAAAAATAGTGCAGTCAGCCCCCTGAAAGCGCCGAAACATGACACGCAATTTCCTAAAATTTTTTACTGCCTGCGACCATATTAATGTTGTAGGTTTAAACTTTATGAAATACGTCATTTATTGAGGTCTGCATGATAAAGTTCAGGATCAACCCTGAATCTGACAAAAGGCAAGGCGGAAAATACGAACATTTGACAACGATAAAGTTAGGCCATTTTATGGCTATTAGCTATCATCGGATATTACAAACCTTTTAAAGTCAAAGTTTTATAGGTGTATTGAAATTTATGGCTAATACACAGGGTGAACCCAAACACTGTAGATTAGTAAAGCAGAGCAATATACAGGCTGAAATTCTAAGGAGAAAGTTACTTTAGAATTTGTGAATCCTTCATCATTTTAAATAGATAAAGTTACGTTAATTATGTTAATAAATAACAAACTATACATAATAGAAAAATGACTTCGAAATACCCCTTCTATTAAACGAACTCTACCTTTTTTCGAAGGGTGGCTAATATTTTTTTCTTTCATATAATGAGGGCCAATTTCAATACATTTTGACAAATGGATGAAGATTTCAATACGAGTAATTTTTTCAAAAAACTGGCTCTTAGATCATATTACATATACAACATACAATTATTGGTTTGCATATACATATCGTGTACATGGTAGTTGCTACATAAGAAGATTTTCATTAAAAATGTTAAAAAGGATGTTGTATATAATTAAAAAAGTGGGATAAGGATGCAAACATGAATTAGATTTAACGTTAAACGTACCGAGTGTTTGATAACTTACACCTTACACTAAAATAGTTTCATTCACAAATAAAAAGTTTAAAAAAACAAAAACTTAGTGTGTTACGATTTTTAAAAATGTTCTGTTTTATTCTGAAAACTGGGGAAACTAATACACTCTAAAAATAATAATATACGATTTTATATTGATATAAGATGTTTTCCATCTGCCAGACAGTTCATTAAATGTTGTATCAAATAATCAAAATAGAGAGTCCGAGTGTGGAAGCCAGTTTAATTGTTATTAAGTGTTTCTATAAAAAATATAACCAACAAGTGATTTAACCTTCTCACACTGTATATATGACATTATTAGTTAAACATACAGTATAAAATAATACGCGTGCCAAAAATATTGTGTCGCGTGCTATTGGTGGCACTGGTTTGCCATCTCTGCATAGCCTAACAATCTATTAAATTAAAATTATGGAACACCCGGCTGCCTCCAATACACTGATGAACATAATACAAACATATATGGATGTACAATTGAAGGGAACGAACTGTAATTTGAAGTTAGAAGATGAATGGGTTTCAATATAAAATTGAATTCCGCGGTTCATTGAGTTTCTATCCTCGCCGTACTTGTGCAATTCCATTTCTTATGTATAAAAAAATACCGTCTTCTATTCACTTCCTCATCTTAAATTATTCTTGTACCTTCTATCCCATTTATCGAACTAACATACATTGTGTACGTCTATAACAATATTTTACTTAACATATTATACAAGGCATCCGTTTCAGACTGTAACTGACTCATAAAATGTGTAGAATGAGTAGTTTATGACAGACAGCCACACCAAGTAGCATGTAAAAGTGTTGACGTTGATGGTGCTTGCGCTACTTGCGCTTACCATTTTCACTTCTTAATACACTCATCAAAAACAATTTTATCACGAAATCTCACAAAAGGTTTTAAATAGGTTGAAAACTAGGGACAAAAATGATTCCAAATCCAGTGCCCAATTTTATTCTTAAAAACGCTGATTTGCGGTTAGTAAAAAGAATACTGTTGAAAAAGTACTTGTAGAAACATACTGCGATGAAGTTTTGTTGGAAACACTTTACAAGGAGTGGTTTACAATCTTGAAAAATTAGTTAAATTAATTCGTTCAGATAAAGATTTTTGTAATTGAATTTTATTTGTTACGGTATGATACGTGGATCTTACAGAGCCGTGACTCAAATAACCTATATTGCTTGTTTACGAATTCAAAGTCCCTTTTTACGTCTTGGACACACTATTAAAATTTCAGTTCACTAAATATTTTCGTTTTTGTGATATCGTAATTACATACGGGCGGACGGATAAACACAAATGAACCAATTAGGTGAATTTATAGATACGTATACCAAAGTTCTGTTTCTAGCATAAAAATTTCAAAGCGTTACAAACTTGGGGCTAAATTATTCATAATCTGATATATTTCATATATAGGATATATAAAGGTCTGTTATAAAACACCAAATTTTCAGCTTGCTTGTAATTTTTACGCGATTTAATGGTAAGAAATGTTTGCGGTGACTGTATTATTACTTTTTGTTCTTATTTGTCTTTATTTTATGAGTAAATGTTAGTTATATGTATTATGTCTTCGAAGTTACTTGATCCAACATTTATATCATCCATGTGAGTTTATAATAGATTTATTCTTGGAAAATTATACAAAATGAAGTCAGTCAACAACAGCTTTATCAAACCCATTCCTAAACCTCACCTTCTTATTCGAATCATCGATACTATTATTATACAGTGAGAGTATTCGTTTATATCGTTGCTCGTGTATTGTACGTTGGTGTAGATACGTAGGAACATAGCCACAGAACATAACTACACACGTGCTAGAAAACATTAAAACAAATTGTTAATGATACGAAAAGCCACATATTAATTTATACAAATAAAATATTCGAATTGAATTTTTTGATGCAATTTTGCTCGCAATATACATGAAACTGGAAGAGCTAACTTCACCGTTAGATTTCCTCCTTTTTTGTCGTTATATCATTTACGTATTAACTTAGTTTCTAGACTTTGCGCACCTCCACCGACTCTCCAAATTAAAATAGACAGCTAAAAATCCGTATGTTATGTTTAGTATCAAGGAAGAATCTTTCATGGATACTTGTGAGCCACCTTCCAAAAGTTATAGGTAGATTATAACAGATAAATTCACTCAAAAACTAGGTACTTAATTGAGTTGAAAAATTATTTCACGTATTGAAAGCTTCATTATCAGCGAGTAGCATGGGCTTTGTTCTTGTGAACAAGAAGAGCATAAGTGACGGCGTATGAAGTGAAGGTTATAACATAATAATATTTGTATTTAAAATTTAAGTTGCCAAGCAAAGCGGGTGGTTCACAACTAGTATTAAATTATTTTTCCCGGCTCTATCTTGAATTCATTCTAAGTTTAAGTTAAATGAGTATCCCATACACGATTTATCAAACATTTCCAGTTTTGTATTGAAATAAATGGCGCTCAGGTTTAAACACTCATATACGCTTGTTCGCTTATACTGGATCATTTTTACACAATCCGCGTTTGAAATGTTTAGGAAAAATAACTCTTATTGACAATTTTTTTTTTTTTTTTTTTAAATATAAGACATCAAGTCTCACTTCAGATAAACTCAACTTTTCTGAGCGTTTGTGTACTTTTACATATTCCTACTGTATAATATTGTATCACAGTAGTCACAATGTTAACAGTATTAGCAAGAAGAAAGAAGAAAGTTTACTTAATAACTCCATCCCTTAATAATTTATTTTATATATAATGTCAATACACATTATATGATCGATATAATATTGTTAATAAAATGATATCAACCACCAAATACTTTAATATAAATGTGAGACAGAAAAAAATAAATATTAGTTTAACACTCTTTAATTTAATACTTTATAAATATTACTTTTATACTTCGATTATAATCATTGCCAAGTTGTTGTAATTTGGCTCGAGCTGAAACCCTATGCAAATGCTTTTTTATATTTCCTGAAACTATGCGTTAAGAAATATACCTTTTTTGATATTAGAAAAATGAAGATCCGATGCAGTTTAGTTATTAACATAGACTTTTGAGCTATTTTAACGTATATGCATCAAAATCTTTTGACAAATTCAAAAGTAATAATGAAATGAAAAAAAGAGAGGATATATATGAGTAGCATATTTAACGCGCAGCGTTGTTAGTGTGACCAAGGTGTGGCTTATTATGCTTATCCTAACATCTTTTACTCCTTAAGCTGAGTAGATTTTCATGAAAAACAGCTAAGATCACTCTCCGTCAAAATTACCTTTCAAACAAAAATAAAAATTAAAATAAGTTTATCCGTTTAAGAGCTACGATTCCACAGATAGGCAAACAAATGCAAAGAGGCACATATATGTTAAACTTATAACACCCTTCTTGTTAATCGGGGGTTAAAAAGATGCTTTTTTGGATACATTTATTTTAGATTAAAATTTTTTTCATAATCATGTTTACACTTAAAAGAAACAATATTTTTCAACTAGTTACAAAATTCTACAAACCCTAAGGCAATATTTATACCGGATGGCTTAAAAAAGTATCTATAGCTACATAGTTTTACAATTCAAAAAATAATAGAATTTGTCTAAGAATATCTTTTCGTACCATGCCTTCATTTTTCACAAACAGGTGCCATTTCATAATTGTGGATAGTTGAGGAGTCCACTGAAGCATTGTGCACCGATATCAGTGTACAAAATGACTGTTTTGAGCTATATTTTCTGAACTATGGGTATGATATAAGCAATTTTCACGTAAATTTTAATTTTAATTAATTGTGAATAAATGACTTATTA
This sequence comes from Chrysoperla carnea, assembly GCF_905475395.1. Lineage (NCBI taxonomy): Eukaryota > Metazoa > Arthropoda > Insecta > Neuroptera > Chrysopidae > Chrysoperla > Chrysoperla carnea. The sequence goes on from NC_058339.1 coordinate 43,234,033, forward strand.
AAACCAAATTTTTATTCTAGCAAGCGAGAACACAGTAGATTTCAAATATTTAATGTATCGTAATTTTTGTAGTACTTGTAAAGCTCTCAACACATTTAAAATTCAACATTGAAACACTCTGCCAACTTCATGCGAACGCATTGACAATCATCTGTTTCGACCGACACCTGTCATTTTGAAACGAAGACTATCATTTGATTTCTATGGATACAATTATGAATTTAAAATATAAACTCTTCAACAAAATGTTTAAGGACTTTTATTTTGTTAAACCTTTAAAATAAAATTATAAATCTTCTGGAGTCTAGAAACAGAATAATTTGTAGGGTACATTTTTACCGATACCCTATATATTTTTAGAAAGGCATTGTTTATCCATGAGATATACTAAAGACAAAATTGAAATAAGCTCTTTTTTTATATTTCCTATTTAAAGCTTTTGTGATTTTATTTTTAAAAATACATTGACAATATTTTTTTTATAGTCATCCTTAATATTCTCTCTGCTGCTATATGTTATTATGATTTTTTGATTGACTTGTTCTATATTAAAAAAGCAGACAACACTATATGGTTTTAAGGCTCTATTTATTTTTTTGATAGATATGAATTTAAATTACTTCTACGATAATCCTACTATATTTTCCATTTTACGTTCTATATATATCGTTTTATCATAAATATGTTGACATTTTATGTTTTAGTGGATTTATATGTAAATTGAATATAGAGTGCTGTATGCAGTGACACATGATTGCCGTAAATTTGGAAATCATAATTTTTCCTACAAATTTTCTTCAGGCGGTAAATGATTTTTACCATGTTTAAAAGAGGTGAGGTTACTTTTACGACTGTTTGGACGCTACAAAAAAGATTGATCAGATACAAGATCGTTAGATGTTGTTTACAACCTAAAAACAGTGATAATGGTACTTTTTGAATTGGAAACGTAAATCTTCATATAGTTTTGACTCCTTAAGATAACTGACAGAATAAGTTTCAATGAAGAAATTTTTGCTCTAGTGCGCCACTTCGTAATTAAATATAGGTATACTTGAAACCATTCTGGAAGTATAATGAATTAAGTAAAATCCGAAAGAAGTTACTGCGTCGAGATTTTAATATCAGTCAAATGTATAGTACATTTTTCCATTTTGCTACAAAATTCGATGTCGTCTTCTAAATCAGAGTAGATATTTGAAATAATTCCGGAGAGACTTTCTCGACAAATACAAAAATCATGGAAAAACTTTGATGGTGAATATTTCTCCACTAAATCTTTTACTAGTTTTAAAGTCTTTATCCAGTCATTTCGTTCTCGTCCATCTCCGGATCATGAAATACTTTTAAGCTATGATTTATATTAAACATAATATATAATACTGTGTCCAAAAATAAGGTGGCATTTGAATTAAAACTGTGCGCGTTTGTTGTGCATTATGAATTCCTTTTGCCCGGCCAAGCATTCAACAAGGAATATTATTTGAACGTTATGCGTGATTTGCGTAACGCTATCCACCTAAAAAGGCCGAAATTGTGGAACGAAAATTCATGGTTTTTACACCACGATAATGCACCATCCCATAGTGCACTCGTAATTCGTGATCATTTCGTCAAAAAATCAACCCATATCGTTCCGCAACCATCGTATTCAACTGATCTGCGGCTGTTCAGCAAGCTCAAAAGGGCGCTTCGGGGATACCGTTTGGATACGATAGAGGAGATTCAATCTGAAGGAAATCCCGGAAAGTGACAACAACCAGTGTTTCGAAGATTGGAAAATCCGTGGGCATAAGTGTTAATGGATCGGAAGGGGATTACTTTGAAGGGGATGAAATTGATTTGGAAGAATGAATAAAGAATTTTCAAAATAAATGCAATGCCACCTTATTTTTTGGGCACAGAGATACAAACAAAATATATTAAAGATTTTGCAGTTCAAAAGCTTTTGCCACCCTTTGTACAAAATTAATAAATCTTGGTATAGATACTTTTTATTTATTTCTTTGATAGTTTTTGCACATACTAAAGCTTAAATAAAGAGTTTTACATAAGTAAAAAAACATTTTAAACAGTTAAAAAAAATACTGAATAAAAAGTTTTTAAATTGAAAAAAAATCTTTAATTTTTATGATTCGTGTTTTATGTTTGATCTAGGTGAACCGCCATCAAATAATACCCAAGTTTCATTGAATTTTCATTTGAAAATTTTTATATTTGTACAAAATTGTTATCATAAATTATTATATTTTCTTTACTTGCTTTGTTGTAGATGTGTTGTAAATTTAATAAATATTTATGTATTACAATTTTATGTAAAAACATTTGGTTGCAAGTCGTAAAATTTACTCAGGCAATGTCATGTAAACAATTTAGAACATAAAAATTTTTATACGTGTTGTAAAAATATTCATAAAAATTGTGTTTGGATAACGAACGTATAGTAAAACCATTTCTAGTAGTTTATTTTCCATTATCAAATAATCAAGTAAAACTATTTTTCTAAGTGATTTAAGTTTAGAGTAAGAATATTCGCGTAAAATAAATTTGTTACAAGTACGTTATTATTTTGAATTAAAAAAATTAAATATCTTGATAGCAACAATGTTTTTCAAGATGATTGGAATCGTTTTTTGCTATCTTTATACAGATTTTATATGGTATTCACATTTTTACTAAAACTTTAATGCACATCTGTGGTTATTTTGACAGGACAACAGTTTTTAAACCAAAGCAGAATCTAAAATGGTAGCAATAATGATTCTGTCTAGTTTGCGTACTGCAAATGTATACTGCTTATGCCAATTTAATTTCCGAAAATAGACAGACGGCTGAATTGCTCCTGAAACTATCGCACTAAAGTTGAGTGATATAATAAGGTGGAGTGATATGATAGGAGATACAATTCTTAGAGTATAGAACCTTTGTTGTTTTCGAATTCCATTTTATGATTTATCATTAGAACGAGATAATAATTTTAAATAAGTTAATGCAATTATAGAAACTATATTTATAACCTTTTATATTCTAACATTTCTCTAAGTTTTATAGTTACGGATGTATTTACGTTCAAAATAAAAATTTGACATTTTTCGGTACAAATTAATCTTTCGGGCGTTGAATGAATTTCGTCTTTTATCAATTACGTCCTGTCTTCATTATTTTTGGGGTATTTTTATATGCATAAAATCCATTTATTTAAATAAAAACTTCCGTAGGGCCTATAAAACGTTGGGCAGGCGGCATGGCAAAGATATTGAAATTTTAAAAATATTAATGATTATTATCGATATTGTTTAAGAAATGTCGCTTTGATTAATGAGAAAATAGAAGCGGTATTTAATGCTTAATTTTCTTTATTTCATAGTGGACAAAAGTGTAGTACAGCGGATTGTAGAGACAAAAACAACGGATTGTGTGGGTTATGTTTGGTAATAGTCTTTACATTTATAAATAAAGAGTCCACCATATTTCATTATTATTTTTGTATCAATATTGCTATTTTGATATATCGATATTATAGTCTTTATTTTCTTTTTCCGTGCCAAAGGGCGAGTAATTTTATAATTATTATTATTGTTCATTTTAATCACACAGAGTATGTATCCGATTCTTGGTAAATTTTTCAATTTATATTAAATCATAAAAATGCCGATGGGCTCATTGTTTCATCACTTACACATTCATTGCAAAAATGTAATAACATTTGATAACATATTGAATCCGTTGTAAAATATCAAAATTCTAGACATACACACTTAGAATTTCGTATCTGCAAGCCCACTTTTATTCAACTTGTGTAATATTTATTTATTTATTTGTATGAAACCACCGATATAGATATTCCACACATGCTTTTACTTTTATACAGACTGGGTGATTTTATACAGGCTGTCTAGCTAAGTTGACTACATATAGAAAACTTTTTTATTATAAGGTGTAGGGAACAAATTTATTTGTTATAAAAAGCTCTGCTTTCCAAAATAATAACATTCAGCTAATCACTTTTGGCATCGAATGTACATGTTGTTGGTTCGGCCATATATAGTCTGGTCATTAGTCGACTATTGGCTGTTGGTTTAAACTTGTTGACTAAACATAGCGGCATTGTCTCAAATTTTCTTTGGCTAACTCTAGGAAATATAAAAGTTTATGTTTGTGGCATCAGAAATTTTAGTAAACTTTATCGTTATTTTTACAAAGTAATTATTAGTAAACACATCTTATGGACGCTTTTTTAATAATCGAAGAAGGCTTCAGAAACCAGTCAAATTCTATTTTATACTCAACCTGTATAAGTGTTATTATATTCAGTATTCTATCAACGTTTAAGCACAAATCTATATTTATGAACAGCGAGCGTTAACAATATTATATCGAGCGTAAAAATTAATATCTAACGTCACGTAAAGTGACAATTAGAGTCTGTCGGCTTGTAATTAATTTCCTGGGGTTTCGCGTATTTGGCATTAATAGTATATAGCAGATATATTTGTACTAATAAAATAATAAATACTAACTCTCAATGTATTTTGGTCGTAAATCCACTGAACTGTTTTTCATTTTATCAAATTTCGTAAACTTATGGATAATTATATTAGTGAAGTACCAAATCAAAAATTTAGCCTTCAATTATTACTATATAACTACGACATCGTGATAACAAAATGTGAACATGTGGATTTCCCGTTTGTCAAGTGATGATATTATTGCCCAAGAACTGCCTGAAGTACGAGGTACTCGTAGCCAAGCCATATTTTGTCATCATAACAGCCTAAAAAATTTTTATTTGTCTACCTGGTAATTTGGTACATGTAACATGCTCGACCAAAACTGTTTTAACAACATCTAGTCCGACTTCAACTTTTCTCAGGATGATTTTGAAAAAAGGCCAAAAGCAACAATTTAAGGTTGTTCCTTGGTTTTTGACCGTCCAAGTAAATTGCAAGCCCACTTGTCGGATATTTTCATCCTACGAGAGTCATTTGTCAGCTTAAAAAGATGATTTGAATTATTGAAAAGAATCCCGTAAATTGAAAATGTTATAATTTCTTTAAATTCTAGTTATACTCAATTGCACAAAAAATGCATCAGATTACATATAATATTATATGTAAAAAGAGCATTTATTGTGACATTAAGTATACATAATAATATTGTCATCCTCATCAATAGTCCAAATATGCAACACTCTCTAAAACTATCCGTTTCGTAATTATAATCCATAAAATAAAACCTTTTCGTTTTTGAGCTGTCGTGATAACAGGCGGACAGACGACAGACAGACAAACAATCGGAAATGCACTAATTAGGTGATTTTATGAACACCTTTACCAAAATTTTGTTCATAGCATCAATATTTTTAAGCGTTACAAACTTGGAACTAAACTTAGTATACCTTGGTATATTTCATATACATGGTATAACAAGTGAAATATACAAAATTAAAAAAATTCGCGACAAATTTTTTGGCTACGTTACCCTAAACTGGTACTTCAAACACATCTGAGAACACTCTCCATTAAATTGCCTTTTTTTCGTTAAAGCTTTTTCCAAATTGAGTCGATTTTGAAGATCATCGCCAATTTTTTAGTTTTTTCGGTGCACTTTCCATTAAATTATCTTTCAAACGAAACCAAAAAAATTAAAATTGGTTCATCCGTTTAGGCACTACGTTGCCACAGACAGACAGACACACACATAGCGATCAAACTTATAACACTCCCATTTTTTAGTTCGGGGATTAAAAAAATTAACAAAATATTTTTTGTTTTACTTTTCTTACATAAAAAAATATTCAAGAGTTTTTAGTATGTTGTTATTATATGAATGTAATTGAATTATTAAATGAGAATGTAATTGAATTTAGACAACGGTAATATACCACATTATTTAAATTAATTTAACAAAAAAAAAAAAGAACATTTTATTTATAAAACCAACCTCAAATATTTAGGGTACCTCTAATACATCATTTTAATTATCCAAATTGTACAAAAATATTAAAACAGACAGCATAAAAACCGAAAACATAATAAAAACTATTAGGTATGAATTATGTACCATTACGTACATATTAAGGGTTCTATCCTAAAATAGACTTCTGCTCTTATCATTTCTTAAAACACTTAATGGTTATGAAACTATTTTCTTTGTTAGGTAATGTTATTTTTGCAATAGAGTAGACACTTCACAAATATTTCACGTTTACCATTTCAAACGCGGAAAAGTAAAGGCTAGTTTTTTTATTTACTGTTGTCTTTATGCCATTTTGTTGGTTAAAGGTTTGCCTTTCATCGAATTATTTAAGTTACAGTCTATTTTTCTAATGGTGTACAATGATTTTCATAATTATTATATTATTTTCAAATTAGAGTTTAAACGAACATTTGAATGATTGTAAGCTTGTTAATGTTATTATAAAGTAAGCTACTCTAAGGTGTGTCAGTCCATTGTAAGTGATATGCCAGAAGTGGCAGGCTAAAACTTGTTTGCCTAACTGTTGTGAAGAATAAAGAGAAGAAATCATATTTGGATCTTATTTGGAACTATGTTCCTTATCGAAAATTTTCTTTCTGATTTCTTTGCTGATTGGAAGGTAAAACCAAAAAGTGAGCAACAAAAAACGACATCAAAAGTCAACCATTTTCACCTAGGTCACCTACGAAACTAAACTTTTTAAACGATTCGGCAAAAATATATTTATCATTTGTCAATGTGTATTTTTTTCAAACTTTTATGGTATTTCATTTTAAAAAATGTGAGTTATCAGTGGAAGTGACTTATCAGAAATTAAATGCAATAGAGATAATTAAGAGCAAGTACAAGGAAATTTTATGTTTTGTAATAATAAATATCCTGATCAAACAAAATGTAGGTACACAATATTAGGTTGACTATTAAACCAGAAGTATTTATTTATTAAACTCATATTACAATCAATTGGTACAGTGAAAAGTAAAATAAGCTAATATTCTTCTTCGTTCTTGAAAGGATAAAACAAGTATTTGATTTCTAAAACTAATACCTCAAATTTTCCTTAAATTCTTTAAATAAAATGAGCTTTTCAGAAAACTTTTTACGCCAGTTTATGCATTCAAAAGTTGACATAAGAACTTATATTTTATGTTGATGGACATTTGCAAACATTACTGCAATAAATGTCCACTTGTTACGTGATGTTACATGTTCTAGCTTGGGATTTTTTGGATGCACAAATGCATGTAAGTAAATTAGATTACCTCAAAAATCTAATGCGTAACATTTTTCTTGGGAAATATACAATTGAAATCATTATATTGAAAAATATTGAAAATTTCGATCATCATATTGACTTCTGTAAAACCTGTCAGGTTAAACAATAAACTCGATGAATATTATTGTTGAAACACAAACTCCAAGCGAAGTACTATACTTACATGAAGTTTTATTCAAGCTTCTACTTAATTTCTGTTCATAATAAGGACACAGGTATGTTTTGTTACGAAATCCTAAAAACTATATTAATTTAAATTCATCTTACATTAAATTATACTAAACAAACAAAATATAAGGACAGGGAAGAACATATTTTTTAATAAACCTTGATTAAGATCTATTACGTAGATAATTTTATTTATTTTCTTTCCTTTTTGTTATTATTTTCACTATGCCAGTCTTTGGTTTATCTCTTTCTTCCGTTTCTATGTACAACATTACGAGAATTATATTAGTTCAGTGGTATAATTCACAGATGGTAGCCAACAAATATAATATACAATCTAGTGGAAACTGTTCAGATTTAGTTAAAAAGTTGTTATACGCGAAGATTTGAATAAAATTATTTGTGAATGAAAAACATTCAATAAAATTTTTTGTAATTCTTTTGAAAGTAAGATCTTAAGTCTTTAATACTTATAATACAGCTATAAATTCCACAGATTTTAAAGTTTTTAGACGAAATTCGACAGTTGAATACAAAAGTTAAAAATCAACTGATGTTTTAGTCTTTAACTTTTTGAAGTGAAACTTCAATACAAGGAAAAACAAAACAATAATTTCGTTTCTCATTCACAGGTGGCGTTCGTGTGGAAACTAACGGAACTTACTCGGAAAACACTTGACATTACAATAGTACATAATAAATAAACACATAAATTTTTAATGGCTTTGAATTTACAAATTTGTGAATCTAAATTCATTATTTACATCTGCACAACTTCAACAATTTGTTGAAAACAGTCTCTTTATACAATTGTTGGCTGGTATAACAACTAGAGTAAAACCAACATAGATAGTATATATATTTGAAATACACTAAAAGAAAGTGGAGTGTAAGGTCGTTTTTACCCATTGTATAATGATATTTGAAAGAAAAAAGTATATATGGTATGAGAAAACACTCTGATGAAATACAATTAATGTGCGCGGTCCATCTTCATCAGTTGGCTAAATGAAAGAAATTGTACGTGAACTGCAGTGCTCTGTCCCAGTGGTCCCCGAAAACAATCTAAGGGTACATGATTGTTCTGTTTCTAAAATAACTTTAAGTAATAAAGACACATTTACACTTCCTAGTACTCGAGTGTACATTATAAAAGAGTGTGATTTTTTGTTGTTAGATGATCTTTTAGTGTTTAAGTAGCTTTAACTCTCATTTAAGTGTGTTGCCAGCACTACTTGACCTATTAAAATTCCATTAAAATAGCAAACTTTCTTATGATACAACTTCAAATTTTAATCTTCCAACGTCTGCCCAAATTTCCATTAAACAAAGCCTTGAACTTTGTTGATTAAAACATTTCAATATTAAAAATGTCGATTAATGTTAGTTTTTATGAAAAAATTAAAAAAAAAAAAAGAAGCGAGCTGGCAGACATGTGCCAATATACTATTAGAAAGGTAAAGAAAAAGCTTGGACTAGAAATATAAATCGTGACATTTGAAGAATTGTATCGACTCAAGATTTCACTGTCTATAACATGACCAAATGGCCCATTGGCTTTTTTGTTGCAAAATAAGCCTTTATGGTACGCAGTGGCCATAACAATAAGTTTTTCGACGAATTATTCGCTTAAGTTACAATTATATTAATCATCCTTTATAAACTAGGGTATGTGTTTCATCAAACCAAAAATATTTGTATAAAAATTAATGTGCTGTTACTTTTGTTCAAATAGATTTACACAGATTTGTGTACGGGTTTTATAATATATCAATAAATGTATATGAATAAGGGACAGATATATGCACGGGAAAAATACTTGTTATACAAGACAAAGTTGTAGACCTATCTGCCATTTTGTACCAAGTTTCAATTTCGTAACCTCCATCAGGTGACAAATGTAAGCTCCAAAAATTTTAAAATAATAGTGTTTGACATAGGCAGATGGTTAAGAATGAGCCTATCATCATTGATTTTATAAAAATTGAGTGACAAAATTGACTTGAATTGACTTGAATGACAAAAAAGTCTCTCCATGTAGAAGATCGAGTATTGGTTTCATCTTTCACAGGATTCTCTCATGCATCTCCTGGGCTATAATATATAAAACCATTCTACATTATTTAAGGCATGCTACGAAATATAGTATCCATAATCAAAATAACCAACTCTAGATTATATATAGATTTCATTATATTAAATATTATATGGATATGTCAATAATGATTAGTCGTTTCTCTTCTATTTTATTGCTATTTCTAAATAAAATTTTATTCACAGACCCTAACACACATGCCATCAATTGGTTTTCTTTCATTTCTTATGTTATTCGAAGAACTGTTTGAAATTTAAATATAATTAAAATTATTTAAAGTGTTTTTACATTGACATTTTAAAATAAATTCTAAAGCTTAAATTATCCTAAAGTGTGTAATTAAAATATAACTTATACAATAATGCATTTGACGCAGTTTTGTTCCGAAATCGTGCATTTAGACATTGCTAGTAGCGGTTTTCATTATAAAAGGTCAGTTATGGTTAATAGCCATAGAAGTTGCTACCTGCCAATAACACCGAGTGATCAGAACTTTTTTCCGTATATAAGATGTTTCATATATGTACTGGCAAAGTATTAGAGGTGGTAGGGTTCGTTAAAACTAACTAAGCCCGAAAATGTATCTGCCAAAATGTAAAACAAAATATTTTTTTATATTTTGTAGGTACTTAATTCAAAGAATTTATATAAAATTTCTAGTTTTTTTCAAACTAGGAATCTTTCGGATCCATTACAATTAAAAACAGTTATTTTCTATGCTATAAATTTCAAATATTGTTTCGTTAGTAAGTTCCAGAAATGTCTACTTTCAACTATAATGTTAACTATAACGTTATACTTGTATCACACGCGTAATAAATATTTGTAAACATTCAAGAATTTGTGAAATTACAAAAATCTAATTGTAAATTGAAATAAGCATAGTTCTTGAAATATTTCCACATGAGCTTCGAATTTTATAATTAAGAAGATTAAACGCATTCAGCATTATTATAATTCCTTAGGATTAGTATTACGATACTTAATAACGTCTTCTCTAATAACGTCAATCGTCTTACTCGAGTGGTAGAAGTCCTTAATTTTGGCATAATTCTCTTGGGACAAACATCCAAGACCTTATTGAATTAAAAAAGAAATTCACCATTGCACGTAATAAAAGATCTGATTCAACTATACTATAATCAATTCAAGTACGTTATTGTAAATGGACACGTTAAAATATTCAACTACAGATTATTTTCTGCAGGTTTTTTCATAAAGAGCAGTCAACCACTACAAAATAAGCGAATACGATAACCTCAAAACAGGATAATTAATATTTCCATCTCCAATGATAGTTTTCATTCTACATGGGAAAATTTCCAAATTTTGGAAATTTTCCGAAAAGTGTTGCTATCAGGTACCATCACGATTATCAAGACTATTGAACTTTTGATAAATTCTTCGAGATGAAAGATAATGCGGTACAACTCATAAAATCGTCGCAGTTAAAATAACTGAATCATATATTACACTTGTACTTTTATGTTCATTTTATTTGACAAGAATTATAAAATTAGTAATATTTTTTTTATATTTACAAAAATCTTATAATTAAATATTATATTTATAATTAAAATACTCCTTCAAACATGAGAAAATGTAATGTTTTCCTCAAATCTATGTCAATCAAGTGTTTTTTAATGATAAAAAAATAGTTATTCATAAGCGATGCACTCATTTTCAATCTACACTATTGACATGTGCTAGATAATATTTACTGTAAATGGAAAATAGTGTGAGAAAAATGCATATGCATTATTCTAATTTTAATTATGTATACGGAATCTGTGACCTAATTACACATATTTGTTTTCAACGCAATTCATAAGGGTGTTTTTCTATATAATCTATGTACGCCGCTTAGACGAGAACTACTTTTCCGACTCAGTATACATAGGAAAAACAGTTCAATACTATGTCATTTATCTTATCATTTTTATCATTTCATTATTTTTTGTTTATTGCGAAAAATCTTCGGAAAAGTCTCAGCTGTAGAATGTAAAATATTTTGTAGTGTATGGTAATTTAAACGTATGTGTTTTTACTTTTTTCGTTATCGTGAGAAGTCGTCTGAGAAATCTGTTGCTATAGTAGTCTTATTTTAAAAATATTTTAGAAACTGCTATCTAGTACATCGCAAAGAACTAAGTCAAAGTTTGAGAGCGTAGCTCCCCTTTTAATGAGTAAAATTTATCTATATAAATACGCCCATTACCTTTCTAGCGGAAAAATTATTGAATATCTGTTGACGTACGTAGTATCATTGGTTTAAAAACTTTATTCTAACAGGTAAATAGCTATGCATTATTATTTTCTCGCTAAATTTGTTTTTTCACTCTAGCGAAAAACTACAGTATATTTTATCATTAATAATCTAGAAGTGACGACAATTTAATAGAGTAACTTATTTATTGATAGCTTCTCTCTAAAATAAACGAGAAAAAAGTTATCAATGGTTTTTGTTAAAAATTAATATATTTTTAGGTAAGGCCATGTCGCTCCAATGACACAAATAAATCGTTTTGTTAAAAGTTATTACCTTAAGTTTTTCTAACTTCCTACGCAAAAATCGAACGGTTAAATTTTTCCAGATATTTTTTTATTTTAAAGATATTCATTAAGGATGTACGAGCGCCAGGGCAATTTTCGATAAAAGCCTTGTTTTTTTATATGAAGTTATACTAAATCTAAATCACTTTTGAAAATTTTAAGGCGGGGGTGTCCGATTATTATAAAAAAATAAATGACTTCAAAAGTAAGCATATTTAACATTGGTCTTATGGGAAAACGGCAGATGGAAGGTATGTTTTCACAGATTTCTCCAAAACTAGTCGGTGGAAATTAAAAAAATCTATTTAAATCTGCATACCGCGGAAGGAATTGGCTGCGCCTTAACCAATTGAGCTAATTTTTTTCACAATTTTCTATAAAACGTTTCTTCAAAAATCATTATTTTTCGATTTCTTTTGCAGTTCTGGCACTTTTCGAACACCCCGTAAAAATACATGTTGTAAAATTGTAATAAACCACAGTAAGTATTACCTTTTAGTACCACCTATATAATACTTATATGTTTAAATAAATCGTAGTGACATATGAGTCTCAATATTATGTTGTTGTCATTTAGTAGTTAGTCTAGAGATAGGTATCTCGTTAATACGTGTTCGTAATGTTTTGTTGTTAACCGTTAGTTACTTATACAACACACATAACATTATTATACTTAGATATTGCACATAGAATTCAAGAGAGCTTAGCAGAAGATTGAGATTATCGAAGTTTCTTTTCTTGACTTGTGAATTATACAACTATAAACATTAAAGTAGTAAAGTAAAGTAGTGAAGACGACTTTTCTGCAACGTCAACCACTATTAAAATTATTCCATGAAAGTTCATATAGTAAGTTACTTTACCGTCGTTCTCATCTACTTACCTACCGACTGAAGACCACCTACTGTGAATTTTCTTGATGCACTTATAGTTTATATTTTTAACATTTTTCCAACTTATTAATATATTGTGTGTTGAACTGGACAGAAAGTTAACATAACATGATTTTAATTACAACGTAAACGTAATAAACAACTTATGACAATGTTGTCGATTTAAATTTGTTTTTAACCGACTTCAAACCAAAAAAAAGGGGTTCTCAAATCGACTGTATTTTTTTTTTATTTTTTTTTTTGTAACCTCAGAACTTTTGACTGGGTGAACCGATTTCGATGATTCTTTATCTATTTTTATAGGCTCCATTAAAAAAAAAAAATTAAAAAAACTAGTAATCTAATTCTACTAGAAATCCCGATTTAATACAAACAATACAATTTACGCCTAATTTGTGCCCTCACGGGTAAACAGTGATGTTTACGAAAAAAGTTTTCAATCAAAAGTTGTTTATTTTTTGATAAGGGAGATTTTTTACATTTTAACCTTTGTTCTATCTCTATCGGTTTACAAAATAGGTCCTACGGACCCATAGGTCAAGATCCACTTGACCTATGTTGCTCATTTACGAATTCGACCTCACTTTTTACGTCCTGAGTACGCTGTACAAATTAAAGCTCGATTTCTTTTTTCGTTTTTGAGTTATCGTGTTGGCAGTCAGACGACAGACGGACAGACAACCGGAAATGAACTAATTAGGTGATTTTAAAAACCTATACCAAAATTTTGTTCATAGCATCAATATTTTTAAGCGTTACGAACTTGGGACTCAACGTAGTATACCTTGCATATTACGTATACATGGTATAAAAATGCATACATTTTCTATACTTAAGACAACTCAATCAACATGTGTTACTCTCCACATGATTAGTTTATTAGTACGTCATATGGTACTCAAATCGAATTTAAAAGTCATTATATAAAATATTATGGCAAAAACTTATAGACGAACAAAATATATTTTGAAACGACGGATAAAACCATTTCTCTGAAATTCAATTTATACTTTTTACAGTTTTTTTTTCATCCAATGTATGTTGTGAAGGCATAGTATGTGTGGCAACATTGAGTAGACATGCTTTCGGTATTGAAATGATCATATATTTCGTATATAAATATAAAAGTTCTCAGCTTTAACCGTTGTCATATTTAGAATGATATTGAATATCAAACTCAAATCAAATGCATTACAAAAATAAATTTATTATTTTGGGAGCTTAAAAAACTTCGGTCTGCAACCCTTTTTTCATCCTTTTAAGTTATGCGAGAAAAAAATTTTCAATATAAAAATTTATACTGGATGTTCAATTCGTATTAAATAAAAAAAAAAGTTTTGTCATAATTTGTGTAACTTAGCATTTAACAATGAGGATGATGACTAATTTTTTTTATCACTTCAAGTTAAGAATTACCACCGCACGGGCAGAAAATTGAAGTTGGTTTTTGAAAATGTTTAGAAATATACAAAAAATGAACGTTTAAAACTTCTTATTAAACAAATAGGAAGATCATCGCATGGCATCATTGCATGGCATCACTATAGAAATTACAAGTAAAACTCTGTTGTACCCGAAAGAGAAGTACAGTATTTTAAAAGAGCAACATCGATGTTGGGAGATCGAACCAAGAAAGGGATGTAATAAATTTAATCGCTATGTGTGTGTTTGTGTGCCTATCTGTCTGTCTGCCTGTCTATCTGTCTATGGCATTGTAGTGCCTAAACAGATGAACCGATTTTAATTTTTTTGTTGCTAATAAGTATTTCAAATGCGAGTTTATCGTTCCGTACCCGAAAAAAACTAAAAAATAGGAGATGATCTTCAAAATAGGTACAGTTGGAAAAGGTTTTAAGAAAAAAGGTAATTTAATGGGGAGTGTTCTTAGATATGTTTCGCTCGAAAAATTTGTCGGGGTTTTTAAATTTTGTAAATTTCATTTGTTTCTATGAATTTTTCGAAGCTTACTATTTTTAAAACTTTTTATAAGCTATTGGAAAGTATGAAAAATAGTGCCATTAGTGATATTTGCATCGATTATGGGTTTTGAAATGTATTTGCTGTAATCTGATATCTGACAAAAAAAAATTTAATGGTTAAGTCATATCATCATTTATTGATTTTAAATATACAAATCTGATGGAAAGTCATTCAGAGACGATAACAACCTTAATCCGAGTCATGATATGATTCTGTAGCTAACTGTTATAAGCGATTTACTTTATTTTTTAATCAATTTTACTTCTTAACACACCAAAACAATACTAAGAATAGACACTCTATATAAAAAAATTCGAAAAACTTCACAGCATGAAAAGTTCGTCGACTTTATGATTGCTTACAATTTTAACACACAAATATATTTTTTATTTGACAGTTTTCTATATTGCTTTATCTTATCTCTTCAACAACCATACACACATACACACACACAAAGATTCTAATACGTTTTACTTTTTCGAAACGAAACGACGAAGTAAAATAATATTGTGTTACATTGGAGGAGAATGAGTTTTAGTCAAGTCGACTGTAGTATAATACCCAATGTATGTATGTGTATTATATTTGTAATATTTTTGCTTAAAATAAAAGACAGTATATCATTTATTTTAAGTGTATATTTTTCATTTGTTTATTTATTTTTATTCTTTTTCATATTATTTATTATTTATTTATGTTCTCTTTGTGTCACTGAAGAATTTTGTATGTGCGTGTATGTGTATGTGAGCTCTGTACACACTAATTTAAATGAAATCGAACCAATTTATACAACTTGTGAAATGCTGTATTCGTTAAGCCATCAAACGAGAAATTTTTTTTGAAAATTCCATCCGAATGAGAGGATGAACTGAAAATAATACGAAATTGGATCAAAATCACTAAGACCGAAATATACTAGAATTGGTGGAAAAGTTGTAAGTCTAAATTGCTTTTCTCTTGCCGTTGCTTCCACCATATTTTACTATTTATATGGTTTTTCTTTCTGAAATTTAAAATTAAAAAAAAAAAACTTTTTGATTGGTTGACCACGTTTGAACGAACCCATAAAAATAAAATCAATTTACACAATGAATGAAAATTCGATGAAAATTCAAAAAAAGCTTCGTTCATCATCACTTTACTTCACCCATACTACTGTGTTTGAAAAAATATAAAAAAGATTCATGTCAAGCGCCCTACCAATTAGTCTATTCGAGTTCTAGACACGAGTTCGAGTTCGAGTAGACACGAATGCAATTTTTTATACTCAATGAATATTTTTTACCTTGTTTATCCACTTATTTATTATTATTACTTTTTGTTTTTGTTGTTTACTTTTAATCATGTATACGATATTTATTTACATCATGGTCTCTTCGATTATCATTGATGTTTTTAATATGATGCATGCGATGTAAACTAAATATTGACAAATACCTAGTCTAGTTATCTTAATTTAAGAGAATTGAAAAAAATACACTGGAACCAGGACTGGTTCAATTTTATTGAATTTTGGCAATACAAGTGTATAAAAACATATATATAAACAATTTGTTTATTAAGAATATATTCGAATTCAGAAGTATCATTTATTAAAAAATTTACATTCTATTTGATAAATTTATGTGCGTTTCATTTAGGAAAGTTTTTTTTTTTACTTTGATAATTTATTTAAATTACATATTCTTTAGCTATTTTATGTGTCAATGTATGGATTTGGGTGTGTATGTATGTGTGTGAAGTTTTTTATTTTCTTAAAAACAAAATAAAGTAAAAACTTTTTTCGAATGTTTTATGTGAAGAATTTTCGATTTATACACATAAACATACATTACTATCTGTACACACAAATTTATTTATTAATCCATGCACTTTTTTTTATAAATGAAGGGTACAAGGGGAAAATATGATTTGTACACATACATTGAACTGAGATATTTACAATTTGCAATATTCTAAACCTTACGAAAATAATCTTTTGATATTAAATTAATGGAAAAATCAATTAATATATTTCGAAATATATTTGTTAATATTGTGAAAGATAAAAATATATATCCCTTTCCCTATATATTATTAATATGAAAGTAAGGACGTTTGTTTGTTACGCTTTCACGCAAAAACTGGCGAATGGTTGTTAATGAAACTGTACAGCAACATAGCTCATACATCAGAAAAAATTAAATTTAATCTGACATTTACTATTTTAAATTTTTACAGAAATCTTTAATTTATGTCTCAAAATGCTGATCATAGATGGACGAGAGCGATGATCATAATTTTGAATCATAAATTAAAGATTTCTGTAATTATTTAAATAGTAAATTTCAAACAATTCATGGCCACCTTTTCTGATATACTCAATAAATTATGACTATTTTACAATTAAAAAAATTGAAAACTGTGCCCATTTTTAGCTGCTTAAAACAGTCCCTTCAAGTGTTATGGAAAAAGTATAAGTGAGATCAAGAAAGGTGGAGGCTATAAAGCGGTGTTTTTTTTTAATCCCAGTGAAGCGGGAGAGTATTAAGCTAGTATATATATCAGTCAGATATTACACAAAAGACACTTAATTTTCTATGTCCACAAAATACGGTAAAATCATAATGGAATTTTTACCTATAAGAAGGACCCTATAGAATATGTCAATTCAATATTGTATATACAACTATGGATATAGTAGCATTTCTGAGTAAGACTTTCTAGATAATTACATACATGTATTGCACTGAGTAATAAATTGTGTAGCCTGATTATTTCTTGACTACGCTTGCTAGCGCAAAAGGGAATTGACCGTACTTAAATAATACATTAACTAAAACTTTACTTAACGGATGAACCGATTTTTTTTATTTTGAATTTAAATTTGACCCAGATTGTGTTTATTGCAAGGATTCAATGATTGCATTTGAAATGTAGGTAAGAACAATCTTGATTAAATTCACTTCCAAACAAACAAAAAATGAAAATCGCCTCATCTATTTAAGAGCTATGCCGACGTGACACCACAGGCTGAAACACAGATACACAAACACGCTTAGCCCGGACGTAAAAATACACAAAAATGTGACTTAGTATGTAGTTCCCTTGTGCCCTTAAAATGAAATACAAAACTTTTCCAATTTTATCATGAATGTTTCGTACATGATTTTTATAGAATTACTTTCAAATACTTTAAGGTAAATTTTCTGATTGGATTTATTTCTGAAATTCTTTTGTTCACCTTCAAACAGCAAATCACACTTTTTTAGTGCTTTCGGTTCACCATAAAAAGCTCTACAATCTACAATTCACTTCTGCTGCACTGAAATTTTACACATTGGTGCTTGGAAAT
The DNA here is from genome assembly GCF_905475395.1 of Chrysoperla carnea. NCBI lineage: Eukaryota > Metazoa > Arthropoda > Insecta > Neuroptera > Chrysopidae > Chrysoperla > Chrysoperla carnea. The sequence goes on from NC_058339.1 coordinate 43,252,311, forward strand.
AAAATTTCACTCGATGTTATTAATATTTTTCAATAGAAATGGGAATTTGATTCATTTTTTCTATATTTTTGATAATTTTTGGACAAATCGGTGGTCATTCTTCGACTAAAATTTAAAAATTATCACATTCTTAATGTCAGACAAACATTATTATTGTAAACAAACAGATTTTTTTCAAATTTTCCTATACTATTCTAATTATATTACAGAGGTTATCTATTTCAAATGTAGTATGGAAAGTCGCAAGATACAAGCTATAGCAATTAAATGAGAAATTTTCTAATTTTTGATTTCAGCTGTCCTACTGAACAGATTTTGAAATTTTTGATGCTCATTCGTTGCAAAATTTAACTCTCTTTAATATTGAATGGCATGACATTTTCCGTCGGACGTATTGGTTTCGAGCTTGAATAGGAATACTTACTTTAGTTATTATGATTGAACTATAGCACATAGAAACTATAGGCCACCAGCTATTCAATTAATTATGTTCGGAAGATAAACTGATTTTCTCTTTCCACCTAACATTATCTCAAAGAAAAATTTTGTTATATGAGTGCCTGTGCTAGCCGCTAGTAAATATAAAGCTTACAATCTTAAGGAAGAACAGATCTTATAAAATTTTTTAATTTTATTTGCAATCATCCTCTAGTTTTCATATATTTAAGGGAACGACATGTTATTTCCAATCTAGAAACGCTGGAAGCTTTGAGACATATGATGTATGAAATATGCATACTTAAATGCATGTACACTAACACTTGTTTGAGATCATGTTTGGAAAAGATTTTCTTGTATGTATATGTATGTTTTCCAATATTATTCTCCCTTTGATAATATATATGAATATATTTTTTTGCTATCATTATGATTCAAATATATCTGTTTTCCCTTTAACAAATCGTATAAATCAGGTTATGTACACTCAAATTAAAAAATTCGTTCTGATATGGAAGGGATCTAAAATTGTAATTCTCAAAAAATTAAAATCACAATTGCTTTTATTAATTTATAATTTATAAATAAATTATTATTAACTGTAAAATTGGATATAATGTCAGAACATTATTTGAAATATTTTTCACGAAAAGTTCTATTCATTAGAAAAACTGATCGGTTTTAGGCCACGAATATATTCTTTCGATTAAGGTACCGTGTTATGCAAGGTAAAGTAAATTCAAAAATTCAAATGTCAAAACAAATAGTTATTGTCGTTTGTCTGAAAATAGGAACTCAATCGTCATAATTATTCAAGGAATGATCTTGAAGATCAAATGAGTTTGGTAAAATCGATATCAATGATGTTTCATACAAATTTTCGATGTTATATCGATTTTACCGCCCACTATATGTATACTTAGAACATAAAGACTGCCCATTATGAGCCCAAAAGCCTCTTTTCTAACAGAGAACTCCCAGTTCTTCCAAGTAATTAAAAATTTTATTTTATTGCTAAGACATCGTCAACAGTACTGCTTTATCAATGAAATTTTATTAAAAATAATTCCTCGGCATGATTATTGAAAATCATTCCATTGTGTAATTACCCTAATTAACATAATTTTTGTAATATCATATGACTTTATTAATTATTTATATCTTCACTGATATCTTGTATTGTTTGTTTGTATACTTGATAATTTTTGAATGCCCTGTATTATAAAATGAAATAGTTTGTGATTCAAACCCATGTGAAGTCGAGCGAAGGTAAAATAGTATGTCATAAAGAACATATTGTCGTCTTTAGAATATTTCAATTTTGAACGTCAGTAGTAAGATCCTAGGGTGTTATTTCTTATTTTTATGTGTATTTACAGTGATTTCGTTAAATATTCAGTATATTTTACAATCTTAGAAGCATCGTAGCAGACATTTAATAAACAAACTTTGATAGAAAGAAGTGAAAACATAACATAGTGTCCAGGAATCGAGTCTGGATTTTTTGATATTAAATTAATTATTGTTCTAACTGTTTTTTACACTTTCTACCAGACTGTCAAGGAGAGGTTTGATGGATTTCGACCAATAAGACATGTAGAGTTATATTCACCTTAAAAACCTAAAGGTTCTTGGATGGGTGTTTGAAAAAAAGGCTCATTTTTTGGGCAAAATAATAATACTTTAAAAAAAAAAAAATTATCCAAACCTATCGAGTATGGTATCAAAATAAAATCAATTTAAAGTGGCTTACAAAATAAAAGTTATATGTTTAAATTTAATTATTAATAATAAATTGATTTAAAAAGCTTTCATAGAGTATATATAATAAAAGGGTTTTTAAGTTTAGTTGCAGGCGGGACTCATTAATTTGCTTTCAGCAATGGGGTTTCGCCTGTTACTATTGCGGATATTTATTTAACTTCAGCTCATAATATAGTCTGTTAAACCGATGCAGACCTTAATTTGTTTATACTTTATTTTGATTTTGTTTTTTATTCGAAATCTTGTAAATATACGTAGTCAAAACTGCACGTTTCGAAGGAAAAACACGCAAAACTTTTTTAATTTCTTTTTATAAAGATATTACACAAAAAATGAAATTAACTGTCACAACGATATGTAGAAAATTAGAGTATTTTATGATTCAGAAATCTGAATGACTTGAACTCGATTCCTGGACACTCTTTTTTGCTTCTAATAATTTAAAATCTGAAAAAAATCAATTATTTTATAAGTTTCTTAGTATGACCATAGACTCGACTTTTAACCTGCTATCAGTTTTTAGAAATTTCTTTGAAGATTTATAGGTTATCTGTAGATATTTGTGTATGTGGGTGAGTGTGTGTCATTCTGTCTTTTACACTATTAGAATGTTATATACATGCATAAAATATTTTTTTTCTTTTTTGTTGAATCGTTTGATTATACATGTAATATGCATGTTTTCCTATTGTATTATATTATTATCTTTATATCTTTGTCTGTTTTTCGTTGTATAGATGAGAATTTTCCAATTTTATATATATTTTTCTGTACTCAGCAAACAAAAGTTGTATATAAATGAAAATGTTCGTGTTCATGTAAGATACCTGTAAGGCTAGCGCATATTTTCTGGAACTACTGTAATTATTTTAGCTTAGTTGAAAATTTTTGTAACACGGTGCAATGACTTCACTAAGAAAACAACGCTATTCAAGAAAGCTATTCTTATAATAATATAATTCGAAAATTAAAGAAACGATTCGGAGTTCGATGCTCTGAATACCAATAGTTAAAGTTACCTGCAAATTTTCAATTCTCTATTTTTATTGTTTAGGAACAAATGAACCCCAAAATTTAGCCTTAATTTGTATCTTGACGGGTAAACCATAATATATACCAAAAAATGTTTCAACAAAAGTCTCTTTATTTTTTATCAGAAACATTTTTGACTTTTAAATTTTGTGTTATGCCTAACGGTTTACAAGAAGGGTCACAACATATAAATTGGCAGCTTGATATCTCTTTTTTGTTTTTGAGTTTTCGTAATCACGGATGGGTAGGATAGACAGACGGACAAACGGAAATGGAATAATTAAGTGATTGTATGAACACCTATACCAAAATTTTGCTTGTATCATCGTATTTCTAAGGGATACAAACTGGGACCAAAGTAAACCTTGCATGCTTTGATATACAGGGTGGAACATTTTAATCTATACACATAAATATCTTGTTTTAAAGTTAACAAATCAAAAAAAAACTTTAACCAAAGTTGTAGAGTTTGATAGGGTACATCATGTTTTCACATCAGATTGGACTTAGTTCTTCGGGTTTCCATATAAATAGCCAATTTAGGTCTTAAACAGTGAGATATCGAATAAAACTTTAAATTAGGAACTTGATTCTCATAAAAACTAACAATTTTCATCTAAATCACATTTTATACAGGATATAAAAAGCGCGGTACACTCAATAGTATGCGTGCTCCGAGTAATTGGCATGCCAACGGACTATGCCTAAGCAATATTTATAGTTGCTGCGAATAATTCCAAAAAATGTATGCAAGCTTTATACTTACATGGTCTCATTGTCATTTGTCATTTGCTTGTGAATGAATAATACAATTTACGTATAACAAGCATTGATAGTATAAAATTATACAGAAAAATGTCAATATGTTTTTATCCTTTTTTATTAATAGATGAAAAATATACCGATATATATTTCTCTCTGCTACTAGTGCAGAATTAAACGATTCAAATTAAGAATTGATTTATTTGATTCTTTGAACTGCTTTTATATTCATGGGTTTAACATCAAATAATCAATAGGGGTTGATGTAGGTTTACTATCATCATATGTAATCAATCAGAGGCTTTATAATTCCAGCAAATGGTTCAAAAGATTATTACAGAAAATTGTTTCATAAAGTAATGATTTTTTTTAGAAAATAGTATAAAGTTCAAGTCGAATTCAATTTGATAAAGTTTCGACCAAAAATAACAAAAATTGCGCCATTATTTTAGATAAAAATCATCCTACAAGATAGTGAAGCTGGAAGTTCATCTAATAAAAGTGGTGTTCGTCTTGAAGCTGTATTGAAAATCACTCATTGGATTATTACAAGTTAAGAATTTAATGCGAAAAACAAACCAAAATCCAAAGCTTTCACAGTCGACAAATTTTTTTCCGGTTATTCTGTTATATGAAGACATACAAAATTCAAGCAAATAGCACGAATTGAAGCTACCTTAAAACACGGTCGTTAATTCAAATGATTAATCTGTGCTAGTTCAATAATAATTAATCTTTCTAATCTGGATGTTTGTTGACTTATTTAAATATCGTCGATAGAAAATAACATTCGTAACGGCACTTTACACCGGTCATTTATACAACGCTCGAGTTTGGCTCTCGGCTAACTTATTATATAAAAATGTGAAAAATAACATGCAAATATGAATAACGATAGTTATTTTATTTTAATCTTTTACAAAGAGTAGAAAAAATAAATATATAGGTTATAAATAGGCTTAAAAATACCAATGTTTTTATTGTGATAAAAATTGTTTTAAAATATAATCTAGGTACTAAACGGTTTTCGCATATACAACTCTCATACTTCTTGAAGGTCCTTCCTCTATCTTAAAGCCGAGAGTAAGAAGCAAATTTTTAACGATGATCAAACTTATTCAAGAAGATTGAATGCAAGAATCTATGTGAAAATTAGTTAGTAGGAATATTATTCATTTTCAGTTCATGATAATATTACAGAAGGTAAATGGATCCTAAAGGTAAAATTTTGTATTTAATTTATTCTGTTCTAGAAAGTATCAGTGAAATATTTTTCTTGTATGATAAGAAAAAGCAAGTTAAGTTGTTTACATGGCGACTTTAACAGTCGGGGCCCATTAAAATCTTGACCGACTCAAACTTCCCAATAATGAGACTGTTAAAGTTGCTATATAAAGTGCTGGATTTCTTTTATTTCTTTAAAGATTTAATTCAACGCGGTCGGGTTTTTTCATTTTTTGAATTATTTAATTTATAAATTTGTTTGACCGATCGATATTTTGGTTTTGGCTGGAAATGTTGTTTTGCTCGGAAACTTGTAAAAACATAAATATACTTTAAACTAGCTTGTTACCCGGCCGCTTCACTGGGCTTAAAAGTAAAAACCACCGCTTTATAGCCTCCACCTCTCTTGATCACTCTTATTCCCCTTCCTTAACACTTAAGGAATTGTCTTACGCAGCTAAAAGATATGCCCAGTTTTCAATTTTTTTAATTGTAAAATAGTCATAATTTATTGAGTATATCAGAAAAGGTGGGCATGAATTGTTTGATATTTATTATTATAAATTTTTACAGAAATCTTTAATTTATGGTTCAAATTGAGATCATAGATCTACTCCATCTGTGATCATCATTTTGAACCATAAATTATAGATTTCTGAAAAAATTTAAAATTGTTAATGTCAGAATAAATTTAATCTATTTAATTTTTTTTAAATTTTATATATCTTTATGAACTATAGCTTATGTGTTATTCTGATGTATGAGCTATATTGCTGTAAAGTTTCATTAAAAACCGTTCGCTATTTTTTGCGTGAATGCATAACAAACAAACAAACATCCTTACTTTCATATTTATAATATACAGGGATGTATTGAACATCTATTTCTGTAACACCTTATAAATTTAAATACATGAATATATTATACATACATTTGTAATTAGTTAATAAATTATATAGATAGAAGGTAGATAAATGATACCAGCACCACCACCATCGTATTGCTGCATATTATCTAACTATAAAATATAATATATTTTCTACACAAACACATATTATTTTAACAATCCAATAAATTGTAGAGTGTATATTATATACCGTTGCGTTGAAGTGAATTATGTTTATGACAGAATACAATTAAAATTGTTTACGTAATGTTTCATTCAAAATATCTATTTGAGAATTAAATTTTAATGTATATATGTAATTAATATAATACCTATATGTATAGGAAAGTTGCTTAGGTGGGTCCTCTATTTAGTTTAGTTCATTACTACTTTTATACTCATATTTTCCATGAAATGAGTGACAACTATCGAAGGAGTTTTGGGAATGCCTGTCGCCCAATCGCATTATTTGTTATATGAAAAGTTATTTCTGATACATGGTCAAAGACTCAATATGAAATAATCTGATATAAATTTTTTACGGCCTTTAGACACCGCCAGAAGCCATCAGTGATTCAAATAAGCTCGAATTTGGTTTCAGGCAGATAAACAGTGTTGTTTTACCATATATATAATTAAAACGGGAGTTAATTGAGGAGTTTAGAGAAAAGTTTTAGGAAAAAATCTAATTTTAGAACCTTATTCCTTATCGCACGTTCTAATTTGTATGCTAGTTGGGAGGTAAAACCAAAAAAGGTGAAACAAATTAAAACGACATGGACATGGAAGTTCCCAAAAATCGACATGGAAGTTCGATTCGAAATAGAAAACTTAAATAGAAAAAAAAAATTTTAAGTCAAAGTTTATGGTTATCTGTCGATTAACAAGTTAAGTTTTTATCATATTGTTGTTTAAACAAATATTAGAAGAGTATCGGTCAAAAAGTCAATAAGTAAATCGTCATAGTCGTGTGTATAAATCATAAAGGGGAAAGGTAAGAAAAAAAATGACCCAAAAATGGCGTATTATATTACGTTATTGTATTTGCACAATAAAGCCATTGGAGCTCGGTATATTTTTTTCGAAACGGGATAAAAGCACACCCATACCTCTACTGAACCACCCATAGATCTATCAAGCATCCTTAGCTCATAATTTCAAAATTCTCAATCTTTCTGAGCATGTTTTTTGGCAATATAAACAAACATGTCCTTTGTCTTTTAACAAATGGAAACATTCTGAATCTCGAAAAGAACGCTTTTCTGGGCATATCCGTATTGAGAAATTGTCATTATTTTAACATTATCTACCATTCGCAGAAAGTCTTATTAAAATTAAATAAAAAAATAAAAGTCTTTTATTAAAATTTAAGACCACCTGTATCCGTAGAGTGCACGCCATATGGTTGATCAACTGAGGTGATCATATCACTCAATGCGGACAAAATTTTGTAAAAACAGAATTAAAGTAAATTTTATATTTATATTTTGTATATAATAAATTCCATTTTATATCTGAAAGATTGAATAAAGAGAAAAAATATTTAATAAATTTAACAATACCTAGCAGTTTTTGAAATAACAAATCTGTCAAATTGATAGTTCACAAAATATTTGATTTCGTTACAACAAATTTCATTCATATTGTAACTTTTATATAGAAAGAATATATTTTATACTTTAAATTCCACTTTTATAATAAATAATTGGCTTCCAACGCATATGAACTAATGTTCTAAGAGCATGATTAATGTTGTCGTCAAATGATGTTTGCATCGCGCTTTCTACGAAAAGTACAGGCAATTTTTAAATAAATAAGCAATTTATTCATTCGCATGATAAAGTTTACAAAGATGCAATTTCATAAACGAGCCTCACTTTTAATAGTTGTTTTATTCCTTTGGTATGAATATTAAATGGACCGACAATGCAAATTGACAATATTATATTCGATATGCATATTAAGTAAAAGTATTTTGAGTTTTAAATAGGTCAACAATATCAATATGGCGTTCATATATTTATACAATTGTGGATATTGTTTGCCAAACAAAGTATGTATTTGTGAGTGAATGTGTGTTTGTTGTAATAAATTGACTAATCGATTTTCGAAGATATCAACTAGGGGGTGGTAAATATTTACATGCAGATAGTTTGAAATTCTATTAGAAATGTTCCAGTACGCATTCGATGAATGAATAATATGTTCGTTCATATGTTCCATTAAATATCGTTCATTGTTGTTTATTATAGATACACCATGATTGTGTGTAACAAATTGAGTTGTACATATTTTATACCGATTTTATTTTTTTTTAAATTTTCGATATGTTAAAACGCATTTCGATATGTTATAATAACAAGTGAAGTTACTTAATTTAAAAAACCCTCGACAAATGCGATTTATTCCTTGTAAACCGATTTTTGGAAACTTTGTTATAAAATGTTCTCAATCGAGTCGTTTCGACCGTTTAGGGGCTACGATGTCACTGAGAAACACATAGACGCACAGATAAACACTTTAAACTAATAATACTCTTTCTCAAATCAATATCAAAGTGATGGTCCAGGACATCAGATGAGATGAAAAGATTGTTCTTTTGAATTATTGTTTTAAATTACCTTATTATTATACTATTTCAATTTTCGAAATGAATTGAACTAGATTTATTCGACCATTCATTTCCATAGTAATTATTTATATGTCATGCCTTATCCAAACTGAATCGATTTTGAATATCCTTGCCAATTTTTTCGGGTAAGGAAACCTAAGTTCGCACTTTAAACATAGCTAAAAACACTCTCCTAAAAAAATAAAATAAAAAGTTTCCGGCATGTTGGAGAAATTTTAGCCCTCATCACACACTTCAAATAGGAATGCCAGACCCTTCCGGCAAGAAAAAGTGGTTTGCGTGATTTTTTTTCTAAAAGCCAATAAAATTTACTGTTGAATACATTTAAAAAAAAATTTATATCCGCGATGACGGTAAAACATTTTTTCATTTTTTCAATATTTTTTTTTTTTTTACATTATTTCGGCAATAGGAATCCTCAGATACCAAGCTTAATTTATTCCTATACTTATTTTCTATGCAAACTTATAAACACACAAACACGCCCATATGGATACACAATTCACATTATAAATAGATGTTTGTATGTTTAGTATCAAATAAATATTCAATTTAGTAAAATGAAAAACATTTTAATATTAATTAAAAAAAATCATATAACCAAAATAAATAAATAAATCACAAAATTTACACGGAGTGTTCCAGGATGAGTTTGCTCCTAAGAAAAGTGAAGATCATACACTCACTATTAAGGTTAGTAAAGTAAGCTAGTCGATGCCGGAAAATGTAACATTGACATTTTAAAATTTCGAGCTGTTTTAAAACTCAAAGACAAATTTAAATGAAAAAGAAAAACGATTCCACTTGCTTTAACGATTAAAGCTAGCTATTCATTACCGTAATCGGTACCGAAACCAAAACAAAAAAAAAAAACTATCAAACTGCATCATTGGAATATTGATTTGAAATGTAGCACAGCCCTACAAGGTGATGGGTCATATTTTTTTAGATATTTAACCGAAATCTGACCTTTAAACTCCACTTACTACAAATTGAAAAATAGGGCCGATTCTTTATATTTAGCCTAGTGTCACATATATTTAGGGATATCGAAATAAAAGTATTAGAAAAAGTAGCTTAGAATATTTTTTATACCCATATACTGGTTTTCATGACAATATTCGCATTTGTAATTTTGTCATTATTTTAATCTACTCTCAATATTATCACAAATTCATTGAAGTATTTGAATACCCTTTTTGTCAATTTGTAGTAGACTGAGTTTAAAGTTCAGATTTCGGTTAAGTATTTTAAGAAATGTGACCCATCACACTGTAGTAGACGGTTGTCTTCATTTTAAATGCAACACTCTGTATATAAGTAGCGGATCTGGTACACTTTCGAAACACTGTAAGATAAAATTTCCAACGTCAACAGTAACATTTGAAAGCATTTGATGCTGCTGCTGGCCATCAACGCATGTTCCAGAGCACGTATATGTACGTATATAGATATGTCAGTTTATATTGTGGTTTACGATGCATATAATGAGTGACCTGGGGTTCAATTCTAATCCGAACAAATCTCAACTAATGAGATGACAGTGAAAACGAATGGATATATAAAGCGTAAATGATGAAATATATTTGTATGTATGTATGCATAGACAGTAGTAGGTACGTTTAGTTCCAGTAATGTAGTTAATATTGCTAGCCATTTTTTTATATGGATAGAAGAGAATATTCATGTTCATGTTATAATAAAATTACCACAAAAATTACTATCTCTATATGAATGTTTCTGGAATATTTTATTTTTAGAAAATTCTATAACGTTGTTTATTTTATTTGATATGTATTTTAACTCCAACACAACAACACGGTAATACTAAGGAGGCTAGTTATAGGGAAGTTATTCGTGTAGACCTTCAGGATCGATCGCCCAGGCTTGTTTTTTTTTGTGATTAGCTGCTAAGATAGCTATGAAAAAAATCTTAATATCCTAAATTTAAATACATTGTGTCATTATTAACTGTTGTAATATTAACTACACTGTTATGTGTCAATATTGACTACACAGAAATATTTAAGAATACAAGATGATTCAGTGAGTTGGGTATACAAACAAGGTGATTCAGTAATGTTTTAAATAAATTTCACGTCTTTTAATACTTTGAATAGCAATTTTTTTCTGCATTATCTCTAAGTAATCAAAATAAGTTAGTTTCACCATAATGCTTAAAATTTTCTTTTATTTTAACGGTTACTTAAGATATGTTTATAGCTTCACTGAATATGATGAGGGGTTATTGATGGCTACGAAGACAGTTGTGTATTTAAGATTAAAATTATGTATTTAAGGTTCTAATTATAAAATAAAATAAATTATAGCTCGATAAGGTTCTTATTAATGCTCGTCTTTTGTGCTTATGAATGCAGGGGTTAATCTCTAGTCCTATTGAGGAGATTTAAATAATTCTTCCACTAAAAGAAGCTTTAGTTCTACTTCAGAATTAGAGACTTCATTTAATTTTGATAGTAATTAATTTACAGCTCCGAAAGGCCAAGGCCAATGTATCGAAATACATTCAATTATACTACAAGAGAGAAATAAGTGAGCGGGTGGAAAGAAATGAAGGGCATGTGTAAATATTTCCATGTCAAATTTTTCAACAGCGAATGAATGTCAAGCAAGTATGATAGTAATAATATTGTCTCCAAGTTCATAAAACAGATTCGAAGTCTTATTTAGAAAAGATTATTTTATCCTTCTATGTGTTTGTCTATATCAGACATGGTACATGACAAAATGATTCTATACCTACGTATTTCAGAATTTTATGGAAAGTAAAATTTCCGTTATTAATCTTAAATTGGAAAATTTGATATGGTAATCTATATCGAGTAGGTATACCACTATATTTATAGTATGTTCACATTCTAGAAATAAAATTATATTTCCAATATAAAATTAAATGTAATATTTTGTTCACAAAGGGGTAGAAATAAAGTAAAGGTTGTAACAACTAAGAACACGAACTAACTAACCAGAATGAAAAAGGAAACATTTCGTTGTATGTCTGAAAAATACACAATGATTTATTTTTGTTGATACAGTGTAGACGAAGAAATTTAACATTATATCCCGAAAATTACTAAAGAAAGATGGGCCGTGATGCGGTTAATATTTAAGACATGAGAAATTTACTTCGATAATGTACTGCAGAAGTATATAATAAGATACTATCTAATAAGATAACTATCTACTTTGTTAGATAGTTTATTCCTGCCATTAAATAAATTGTCACTAAATATAAGTGTGAAGTAATTCCAGTTTGTCCATATTGACAAACTTCCATCATAAATACGGCTATTCGTTTGTACGTATATCTGTTCAATAAAAGTAAATCACTCAGTATACATCATATGTACGATAAAGTAATATACAGAAAAAGGTTGGAAAAGAGGATTGGTTGGTTGAGTATAGTCAGCCAGCTAAAGCCAAACCTTAACTAAAATCAGTGTACAAGTAAATGAAGGAAAGAGTTTCAAAATGAAGTGAAAACTTAAATACGGGTTCTTCTAGGTTAGATTGGCTAAGATCTTATACATATGTAGTATGTATATACATGCATTTATATAATAACATAGATGTACTAAGTGGAGGGTTAGAGTAATATTTAATTACGGTCCACTGGTCACCCACTGGTCACCCACTTATACCCAATATATATCTTTATAACAAGTCTGCCAAGAGTATGTACCATTTTAATGAAAATTTGTATAAACCGTATATAAATGGTGATGTGTGTAAGGTATTATTAATTACTTTTTCTGTATCGCTTATTATAAAAGAACAGAAAAACAAAAGAACAAAAGTAATCAAGAGAGCCTGAAAAAGAAAATTAAATTTTAGGAGCATAATCCCATAATGAAAGTACTTGACAACTTGTGAAATAGCCGATTCATCAACATCCCGAGCATAAAAATATTTCCGTCTTTGCACCGTGCGTGAGTTTTATTGGAGGCTTTTCCATGGTTTCGATACAATACTATAATTATAGAATTGTGTGGATGCATATATAATTGTATGGATTGCATTTATGACTTGAAAATTTAATATTATTGTCTAACAAATTTAAATAAATGATTATGATTATTTACATTTGAAAAATAATATTTGTGCAATTTGATTTCTTATTTGCACAATTTTTAATGCATTAAGTTTAATTAATTAGTGTTTTACAATAATTTTAATTTGACATTTTCGATAATATTAACATGTAAAGAATTTCAAATTACTCATAACAGCCTCCTTTATCGCCAAAATTTTTCACTGGAAGCGCTGGCATCGATTTTATTGTCCCTACCATGACTGCGAACACAACGAAAGAATGTAATCTATAGATTTGATACACCTATTGTAAAAAATTATACTATTCAAAACATATTATGCCTTGATTTTTCCACCAACAAACTGAAATTATTAATAAAAAATATATACTAATTTTTCTATTCAACAAGCATTTTCGCGTATCTTCTTCTAAATTCAAAATTTACCTATAGTCTACAGTGTAGGAGAATCAACTATCTTTCTATTAAAATAAAAAAATTGTTCAGGGACTCTTGTCAATTGTAAATTGAATCTTGATACAAAGAAAATTTTCTCTATTTTTAAAAACAGAAATTAGTTATAAACAAGTGAAAACAAACACTTGACTGAGTTAATTGTTGTAATTCCAAGAGTAGCCAGTGTTGATTAAGCAACCGCTTTTTTTTTGTCATGTAAGTAAAAAAAGATAGCCACTCTTACATACAAAGCTATAAGAGTATCTTTCTTCTCACTTTCTCAGTGGATAAGTAATAAACAAACACATATATAATATATGTAACGTATAAATTTAAAATATATATATAATATCTGTGTTCATGTGATTAATTGCTTTCTTTAACCGAAAAGAATTATTTTTTGTGTGCATATATCAAAATTAAATACCCTAGCTCTAAATACGAACTTGACATCCTGACTCATTTTCGAACTTGATGTCCTGAGTGGGCTGTAAAAATTTCAGCTTGATACCTTTTTTCGTATTTGAGTAATCGTGTTGACAATATTTTTAAGCGTTACAAACTTGGAACTAATTTATATATACTATGTATATTTCATATAAGCATGATATAAAAATTCATTGAAACCGAAACTGTTGTTGCGTATTAGAAGATGGGCCTAATTTTTAGAGTTAATTATCTATGCTAGGTGTTGGAAGTTAAATACAACATGTACGGAATAAAATTTTGTACATACTGTATATTATACTTCTGTTAAGTAGTTTTATATAAACCGCCTACAAAATTGAATGATTTGCTGGATGTGTAGTAGGAAAAGCAAAAAAATTAAATAAAATGGTACACACTTACAACTTACTTTTGAAAGGTTGGTTGTAGATATAGTTTGAAAATTGTATCTGTAGCTGTGATATAAAATAATGATAGATATTATGTAGCTATGTAAAATCCATATGTGTATAAAAACCACATTGTGGTTACTTTTCAACTTAAATGAAAACATTTAGGTTTACGTATCACTGATGAATGAAATGTTTTAGTTTTAAGTTTTATGTACTACAAGTTTATGTTATGTAGGAAACTTTTATAAATTACCACAATTACAGTTTTGGTTAGTTTTTTGTTTAAAAAACTTCCTTTACCTTTATTTGGGTCATATTTTGAAAGTAAAAAGAGAGATATTCGAATAAGTACAAGGTTAATCGGCTACATCGACTATTCTAAGGTATGTGGAAGCCGACATTTTGGTATAATCCTTTAATAAAAAGTTGAAATCGATGAAAGAGTTAGATCATATTTAAAACTGAATTAGTTTTCTTTATGTCCTCACTTTAATACTATGATGAGCTCTAAATGTATTTTAATTCGATAAAAACTATTAATTAAATACTCAAATTCCGGACAGTTGATTTTATCATTGATTTTTTTTCGGATGACTATTTTTGAAAATACGCACAATAAATTCAAAATTTCATCAAATTAAAATTAACTGAAATGGTCTTTTGTGTGGAATTTTTTAAACTTTCATACGATAAACGATTATTATTTTGAGCCTGGATTTGAGAGAATATTGTTTTCGAAGAACCACGATAAGCTTTACTATAAATTAAAGCACAACTTACAGGAACGAATGCATTACTCTATTAATAGACTTGTAATGAAATCATAATAAAACCTTTTTAGTATTTGCTTATACTAGGTATCAATTAAAAATAAAAGTTTCAATAAGCTTTGTTGATAACGCCCAGTAACTTGACTCTTTAAATTTAAATTTCTGTCTTATTTTCTTTGCCATTTTTGATAATAATTAGGTATGGTTTTTGCTTTGAAATTATGTTCTTTTATTGTTCTTTTTACCCTTTGACAATAATAAAAAATAAGAAATAACAAAAGTGTAAAGAAACGTATAAACCAGACTAACATTAAATGGTGGAGAAGGTAGTTTCACTTTGTTTCAGGAGTTCTTATGAGTCGTTAACTGGAGAAATTTTTTTAACAAGCCTTGTATCTTCTCGTATTAACAAATGTACATATTGTAAGGTGATCCAAGAGTGCGTCTTTAACAACTGGGACATATGTGTTTTAGGCACAATGCGTAAGTTTTTCTCAATTTATTATTTATTTTTGTTTACTAAATCTTGAATAAAAACCAAAGTTTAATAGAAACCAGCCAAAGTCAACAGAAACAAATAACTTGTGGAGTTGATCTTAACTAAATAAAATTGGCAAAAAGTACACAATTACCAGGAGACAAACCTGGATTTCTTGAATTCTTGCCAGAGGTCTTTACCAACTTTATTATCTCTAAGCCCTTATGGCTTTGAAAATTTCTGAATCAGAATCCTCCAAGAGTTTGATATGCCAAAATGAACAATCAGTGAAGCGAGAACCTTCAAGAATAGTCAAAAATCAATAAGCCGTGGGTAGAGTCTGGTGCGACTCTTGAAGTCAACACGAATAACTTTGCAGCTTAATAAATGGTTTCCACTTAAGTAAATTTAAAAAAAAAATAAAAACTCAACGAACTCGAAACGATTCTACCAAATGTTATGAATGCTTTTCGGATCATATTACTGTTATTATGCTTCGACCGACACCTCAAGGCAGTCGATATCATTTTTTGTTCAAGCAATATTGATCAGGGAAAATTTTTTTAAAAATTGACCGACTCGAAACTACTTGACCGAGTGTTATGAAATTTTCCAGGTCATATTGCCGTTAATACGCTTCGATTGATGTTTCAACTAAGTCGGTATAATTTTTTGTTCGAGAGATATCGTTCAGGAAACACACACACAGATAGTTCTTCTCCAAATTGGTGTTATTGCCTTGCCCTGATCAAAAAATTAACAAATAAATTTACAAATGTTTTTATCAAATTCAATATAATTCAAACTCAATATAGTTCAAATTCAATATTGTTCAATAAATGTACAACTTTTGTTATGTGATATCGAACACTTTAAACTATATATACTACTTCTAATAACTGACTTAATAATGTTCTTTATTCAATACGTTCGTATTACCTATAACAAAACTCTTAAGAATACTAGACAAATAGAAAAGAATATTCCATTAAGTATAGTCCTATACCAAATTGTAGACTATCTGAAACTTCTATTTCTTTTTTGTTGCAAGTGTAAAATGTCATTTTATTGACGTTACAATTTACTACATTTTCTATCGAAATTTATTTAATTCTTAAAAATACAATTAACCCAGCAATATAAAGTTAATTTATTTTCATACCCTCTATATAAAATATGTCAAGGTATAATTAGTTTAGTTTCAAGTTTGTAACGCTTAAAACTATTGATCCCACGAACAAAATTTTGGTCTAGGTGTACATTCAATCACCTAATTAGTCAATCTACGGTTGTGTGTCTGAAAAAGAAAAAAGATATCAAGTTGAAATTATTACAGCGTACTCAGGACGTAAAAAGTGAGGTCGAGTTCGAAAATGAGTAAATAGATCAATTGAAACTGAGATTGAAACTGTGAGAGGAATAGTATGGAATCAATTTAAAATGAACTTGCTCCTAAGACCTCAACAATTTTTAGCTTGAAAATCTAGAGATTTTTGGATCCTTTCAAATATAGACAAAATATATCTTTTTGTCAGATAAAAGGCTTTACTTTTCAGATTAAGATTTGAAAAATCCTTCTATAATTATGAGCATGATGTTCATACAATAAATGCACTCACTATATTTAGACTTTAAGCGGTAAATAATAAAATGTTACGATCATAAGAAAGATGAGCATATTAAATTCTTCGCAGTCAAGAAGAACAGATTTAAGTCATTTAAGTGCTACAAACACCGATTTAGAAATAGTTTATTACGGTAAAGTTCGGATGTTTTTATTTGCGGGGGGAGGGAGACATATATAGTTTTATTTTCCGAGGACACCTTCTGGGTAAAATCAACATCAAACTTTTTTTAAATGGATGTGCCTATTTTTTGTAACAGATTCTGTTTCTTTGGTGAAAGTTGACCTTCAACTGATCCGGTATCCTAGAAAATAAATCTAAACTTTTTTTTCACTCAAAAATAAGTAGATCTGGATTTTGCCATCCCTATTAGAAAAATTAAAAGAATCAATCCTGTATAATATCTATCTCAATACGACCGTTTGATGATTGAATCCTTTCTACCTGACTGTAAAGTAATATAAAACGTATATCAAATTGAAATTCATTATTATTACTATAAAAGTTTCATTCAATATAAAATTACTTGACAAACTCATATCAAGTTACACTTCTCATTAATTTCTCTCCTTGACTGTATCTGAAATCTTTTATTCGATACAAACTAACATACTTACTATACTTAATACATACTAGTTTTCTAAGATAATAATAATTAGAATTTTAGTTGTAACTATTTATCAAATACTGAACTGGTAGTAGTTGTAATATGAAAACTATTAACAAACAAATAACTATGATATTAACTTTTAGTTAACGATAAATATTCATATTATTATACTTACATTATGATACCGTATGCTTTCTCTAAATAACTTAATATCTCAAATTGTGTGTGATATTTATTGTTTGTAGAAATTAGAAAGTACAATTTGATTTTGTTGTAACTTCTGTAATGAATTTATTAGAGTTAAAATCTTTTAAAGTTTGTTATAAATACATAGAATCTTATTGAATAAAATGATATTATGAAATATTTAAAGTGAAAATATGTTTCATTTTATGATAAGTAAAGTTGGTTCATCTAGCTTTTAACAATTATTGTAAAAACAGTTCGAATTACAGATTTTCTGTTAAAGTTTATAGAAATTCGCCCAAAAGTATCCCTTTGCTACCCGTGTAACCTACAAACCAATTGCCACTTTGAGTAAAGCAAAACGAAGTGTCTTAGAAATTATATCTTAATTTGTTGTCATAATGCGAAGGTAGGTTCTTACGTGGCTCTAATTGGGCTTAATGTTTGCAGAATGAAAATAGAAATAGAATAATAGATATAGAAAAAAAATGGTGGAAATGCAAGAAAATTTTTAACTTTTCACTATAGGAAGCTATTGAAATGATCCCATTTCAAATTCGAAATTTTCAACATATCTTTACGTTTCATGGTTAAGCCAAGGCACTAACACTAATTTTGAGAAAAAGTTTGTGAGTTTGTGTGTGTACTTACCTATACGTACGTATGTACGTGTGTACATATGTCCGTAGACACTTTTTTCGTCGTCGATATCGCGCGAACAAAAAATGAGATCGACTTGGTTGAGGTGTCGATGGATGCGAATTAAAAGCAATATGATCCGAAAAAAATTTCATAACATTCGGTCTCAACAACAATTTTTTAACGGATTGTTTTTGAGCTACTGGCAAACTACTAATACATTATTCCTCGAAGAAAATTTTGGGGATGGTTAGAAAAAGTTTCCCAGAAACCCGTTTTCCTAGTCATATAGGTACTATAAATATAATATATGTGTAGTATAATGACCGCCAATTGCTTGAAAATTACTCGTTAAAAAGTTTTTGGCCGAGACAGTTTTTGATCAGAATGACCTGAAGAACAACTTGGGGGCCGGACGGTTGGAAAAAGTTTCACAGAAACCCATTTCCTAACCATATACTAAAACTCAAATGCATTCGAAGATCGTTCGTAGCTCGAAAACTGCTCGTTACAAATTTTCGTGGCCGAAAAAGCTTTTGAAGAATGAGAAAAGAACATTTTAAGGTGATTCACAAAAAGCCATTTTCTTTTCTAGTATCGCGAGGTCCTTTTTAAGTTTTTTGTAGTTCACGCTTTAGAAAAGAATATCAAACGAATATGGAGTTACCAATCTGAGTAGCCAAAAGAATATAGCTTTGGTTTCTTAATATTCAGCAAACAATAATAGAAAATATGTTACAAGCTATTTGAAACTAAAAAGAAGATTTATTTCTCTTTGATTTACCAAAGGCAACAAAATAATATTGCATCAGTATATTGTCGATAATATCGTTGATAATCTCGTTTTGAATAAAGCTATCGCTTTTTTTCCTGCTTTAATGTATAGATATTGAAATAAAATAATTAATTGATACTATTTGTATTTCGTTTTTGAAATTCTAATTAACAAAATGGACTGATTTTTACAAATCAACTGTATAGATAAATTTATTTCAATCTATTAAAAACAATTACGTTAATGGTTTTCATTTATTAAAAATGTCCTTTCATTTTCAAGTAGGTATGACAAATAAAAATAAAGAAATTCATTTTATACAGTTGATTCTTTTTTACAATCTTTCCTATAATTATTAAAAACAAGGATTTTTTGTAGGGGATTCTGATTCTTTGACTCAAAAAATTGACTTTTATGTGAAAAATTTTACAAGACCTTATTACTATCTAGAAAATCTAACTAAAGTCTAAGAACATTGCCAGAATTTTCAAAAAAGAAGATGGATAAAAATACACAGAATAATTACCTTCAAAAATAGTTACTACGCGTCCTAGGAACTGCGTTTTTTTTCAAATATTCAAGTAGGATTACATACTTGGTTTATCAAAATCTTATTGGAATTTCACTTATGTGCTTAATGCCGGGACCAAGACGCCACATTCTTGAAACCTATTAGACCTAGGTAAATTTGAAAAGTATGAACTAAATTTAGTAGGATTCCATACTTGGTTTGTCAAAATTGGGTAAAATTTAGGAAAGATAGAGCCAAATTAATTTTTTTGGATTTTGATGACGTCATGAAGTTAAAAAATTTAATTTTTTTGATAACACAGGCATATTTGATCCGATCTTATTGAAATTTTTTTTTTGAAACCCACTAATTTTGGGTCGAACTTTTCAGCTTTGATGTCAGTTTTTTGCTAACTATCACTTATGTGCTTAATTCCGGGACGGGGACCCCACATTCTTGAAATATTTTATAGCTAGATTAATTTTGACCAACAAATTTGAAAAGTATGACCCAAATTTAGTAGGATTCCATACTTGGTTTATCAAAATTGGGTAAAATTTGGGAAAGATAGAGCAAAATTAAATTTTCTGGATTTTGATGACGTCATGAAGTTAAAAAATTCAATTTTTTTGATAACAGATCCGATTTTATTGGAATTTTTTTTGAAACCCACTAATTTTGGCTCGAACTTTTCAGTTTTGATGTCAGTTTTTTTCTAGCTATCATTTATATGGCTTAATTTCGGGACCAGGACTCCACATTCTTGAAATCTTTTATAGCTAGATTAATTTTGACCACAAATTTGAATAGTATGGCCCAAATTTAATAGGATTACATACTTGATTTATTAAAATTGGATAAATTTTGGATGTGATAGAGCAAAATTAAATTTTTTGTTTTAAACCCAACCCAACCCACAGCAATACAAGATTTGATAACGTCAGAAAGTCATAATTTCATTATTTCAAATGAACTCCTTGATAATCCAAACCATAGATACCGATGTTTAAAAAAAACTTTCAGTTTTTTTTGTATAAAACCAATAATATTCATCATCATTGGCTTTAATTCTTCTCCATTTGATACAGACGTTCCAAATAAGTTTTAAAAAGTCTTCTAATAGCTCAAAGCTTAATTTGAAGTGGGAAAAACGATATTTATAAAGCTCTGCTATTTCTGTCAGAAAATATTTCAAAAGTTTATAATAAATTATCCAATTGATAAAAAGAAAGATTAATGATAAAAATGTATTATTACTGAACAAAAATTAAATATGTTGCGTACACAAGGGAAGTAGATAACCTGAAAAAATTGTATAAAATAAACACCACACTAAATCCTACAAAAGTCTACACACCTTTCCTCATACAAACTTAATACATTTTATTCGGACATCCGTAACTATCAATCAGATCTCATCAACGTCTCTTGTTTTGTCGACAACAGTCAAGCTATAATACCTTTTCAGTATACGATGCTTTATGTTTTTGTGTGTCGTCACTCACTTTTTACACACACACAAATAGAAGATGGTATTGTATTGTACGTGTATACACTGAATATCTTTTATCATATTTTCATCATTTTCACGTAGTTTTATATGCGTAGCTATATGCACAGGAAGATAAAAAAGTCTAGAAGCCGAAAAAAAATTCATTAATAACAAATTATCTGTTTGCATGAGATCTGTTTTTTTTTTTAATGAGCATACGTTTTATTTCGAGGCACACACAATGGGATATGTGAAATCTCATAATTATATGATGATAATTTTTGTCACTCTCTTTCTTGCATGGGAATTTCGAGGAGCATGGAATATAAGTGAGATTGATTTTCTCGTTTTGCAGTGTTCACATTCACTCGGATGGCACTAGCCAATTGTGTTACAGCCAGTTTGCTAATGTGTTAATGCTATAAATTTTTCTATGCCATTTAATAATCCGAACATTCTAATAATAAATAATCCGACACTCCCTAGTTTTTTATAATGCCGGATCGATGAGACCTGACATCGATGAGATCGATGAGAAGGTTGACCTTGCGTCTAACAAGAACAGCGTTCGTATAGTCGCTTTCCGTACATACGTGGTCTTTCACCAGAATTGGTAATCTATTTAGACAGATTAACTGCTAGTTAGTTTTTTATAATACATTAAAAGTAAAACACCTAGTAAGTAAACTTAAAGACAAAGTGAACATTATTTTCTAATTTGGTTTATCGAAGGTACGTTGGCCAATCAAGACAGAAGCTTAAAAAGAGGAGAGGCTCAACATAAGTCTGACTGCAGATTTGCCAACCATAATAAGAACAACAAGACATCTCTTGCTGCACATCATTTCGAAAATGCAGGACATAATTTTCAATTTGACAGAGCAGAAATTTCAGACCTAGAAAGCTATTTTCACTAGAGAAATGTTAGTGAAATGATTTACATGAAAGCTTAGTGTAAATTTCAGCACTTACACACTTGTAATGTAATGTTTTAGATCTCCATACGAAATTGAAAAAGGTACCAACGAAAAGTTGAAAATTATTATTAAATATTTTATTTTTTGTCCAAGTTCCCGATATTTAATCTTGAATCTTGTGTGTAACGTTGACACAAATATTAAGTATTTGTATGGTTTTAAAGCAATCAGGTATTAAAAACTTTTTATGGTGGGTATTTTGTCCAGTTTGAAGAAATATCTGACAAAAATTTCATGACACACTTTTCTTTCAGGCAAAAACTAAGTTCGGGGGAAAACTAAACAAAAAACTATCTTTGTGTGTGGATTATTCCATTAATGAAAGGAGAAAATTAAAGACCCCATAACGGATCACATGAACCCCATGACGGTTATTCTGGTAATCGATATGGACCACTTTGGAAATCGCTGCTATTTACAGTTGACGAGCAATTGTTTTCAGACTTTTTTATCTCACTGTATTACGTATATATTATGTGGGTTATATTCATTGAGGAAAAAAAAGATAACTTCTTAGTGAAAAATAGATTATATTTTTATCTTTATACACACGTATATTATGAGAGAGGATACACTTTACACAAAAATTTTTATATTTACAGATTCTTTAGAATTTTTTTTATTATTAATACACAAAAAGGAAAAAATAAAGAACTGATCAATGGATGACAAATTTTATTATCAATGTTTAGAAACGGTGACTTAATTAACATACACTCATATTCTCCTCCGATGACAAAAATATAAATATTATTTCTGTAAAACTGAAGCTTTTACTTTCAGTGATTTAAAAAATAGATATATCATAATAGTTATAGTCTTATTAAGTAAATTTGGACTTTAAAAGTGAATGAATACGTACTTTATTTCTTATGAGAAGCAGACATATTTTATTTACACTTCTTCCAATCTATTACTCAAAAATATACCACCCCTTGCCACTTTGTAAAAAGGGTTGAAAGAGTGAAAAATATTATCCCTAAATTTTATGTCTTTAGAAGAGTACCAAAATTTTCCAAATTTTCTTACTACAAATTTGTAAACACTAATCGAAAGCTTATTTATTTTTCTTGAAAATGAGCTATAAAAATTCCCGTGTGTGCATTGTGGGCCAAGATATTCGCTTTCTAGGCAAAATTGACACTTCTAGATTTAAAACTGTATCATCTAAAATAATCGTTGTACTGAAATTTTTTTAATCTCATTTGAAAACTTAAACGGCCTTTTTCTAAGCCCTTGCATTTTGTTTCTGAAAAATGTTGACCACTCTCCCATCTTTCGTTTTTAAAACTCTTCAAAAATCGAATTTTTCTATATTTTAGGCGTTTTTTCATCTGGTTGCCATTTTATAAAAAAAAGGCGTTATCTAAAATCTAATCGTGCTCATTAGAAAACTTGTACTTTCTAGTTTTGGAATTTATTGCTCAAAAATTTTTATAAAAATTTTGTGTTGAGATTCACAAAAATCTGTATTTGACTATCAGTGTTCACCCTACCCCAATCTGATTACAAAAAAACTCTTATTTCTATACAAATGATATTTAGTAAGTAGTCATATCTGTTTAGAAATTACGAATGATTCCAGTAATATTTTAAATCTGGGTACTACATCTTATCCTATGTAATAGTTGTAACCTAATTACATATTATATAAGTAATATTATAGTACCAACTTAACTAACAAAATTTCCATTAAATTTATTACATAATCGTATTTAGAATAGATACGACTTTGTTAACTATTTTCTTTAACTTTATTTAACATCTCTTGAATAAGAACGAAGAAAAGGTGTACTGCAGGCAGACGTATATTCGTACATACATACGACATACAAAAATAGACAACTTATTGCTACAGACATTTCAATTCTCAGATTGCCTTAATCCTTAAATGATATATTGTCCCTTATTTAATTAATATATGTTCCTAATTGACAGGGTCTCCCGAATGGCCGCAATAGCCATAAAATTATTTGGGAGGGCAGCTGATTCCAAGCAAAATTTTGTGATCCGGTATACCAATAATGAGCAATATGAAAAAGATTAATTAAAAGATGTTAATGATTTTAAAAGCTATAAAGCAGTGTAATTTAGATGCACTGAAAAAAATAATTTTTTGTCACGATGGATATCATTAAGTAAAATATAATTTAGATTTACAAATGAAAAAAGTAGGGTATTTAGGTTACATTAGGTTAGGTTAGGTTAGGTTAGGTTATATTGGCTGTCCACGAAGAACACACTTAAGCTACAAGGTCCATTGTGATACCATATATGTGTTTTACCACTTTTCTCGCTGATAATTTCATTTATCAGCTCCTCAATTATTTTCAGAGGCTAAGTGCACCTCCTTCATGCATATACCATGCACTACCCCAGTCCATCACAACTATTAATCAAATTAATTTTTGTTGAGACGGCGGAAATCGAACCCGCTACCCTAGGCATACCGCGGACGGAATTGGCTATGCCATAACAAATTGAGCTACCAGGGTTGACTGGCAATAATTAACAATCGTATAAATATTTTAAAAAACTCACTGTCAAATTTAATGATCAGCTGTAGTTTAACTCATAACTCACTTAGTATTTTTTCCCTATTTTGCAGTTTAACTCATAAGCATAACTAAGTATTTTTTCCCGATTTGAATCGATTTCTTTCGTTTTTTCCCTATTTTCCACTCGAATATTTGATAAAAAGTTGTTTAAAATTTTTTCGAATAAATTGTCTATTATAAGACGATAAAGACTGTGCAAAAATTTTGTTTTCTATATGATGACAATGTCTATGATTAAAATTGATTGAAAATAATATAGACAAGAAAAAACAAATTCAATATAGTATTTCTTAGTAAAAGATAGAAGAAAATTATAATATGTTGTTGTAGTATCAAGCAAACCAGACTCCTTGGATACGGTTCGATACTTTACATTCTACTTGTAGAGTATCTATGGCATTATACTAAAACCAAATATACAGAAGAAGTTTAAAAGACGCAGATATTGGGGCGTCGCTATGAAACTATAACACAGTTCGCATGTTAAACATCTGTGTCTATTACGGACATTTGCTTAAATGTCCCTATGCGTGAATTGCCTACAAGCCAACAACAATATATTCTCTATGTATACGAGAAAATGACAATATTCTCCAACAACCATCACATAAAGAGCAATTCATCCATATATAAAATTATCTAATCGTTCGTCGTTTGTTTTCGTATACATGTATTTGACCATATTGTTGTATTCGTTTTTCCTGTTTTTCATTTGACATTTATGGTTTGAAAGTTTAATTGAATTAGTTTTTCAACCATTCTCATGGTTTTAACTAAAAATTGAATAATTTGTTTTTTCAAATATTAAAAAAAAATTAGTTGGTTCATAGTATGTTTCTAGTAGCTCTATTAGCTTACAATTCCGTCCGCAGTATGCTTAGGGTGGCGGGTTCGATTCCTGCCGTAGCAACAAAATCAATTTAATTAATAGTCGTGATGGTCTGGTGCAGTGCATGGTATATGCATGAAGGAGGTGCACTCAGCCTCTGAAATTGAGGAGCTGATAAATGAAATTATCAGCGGAAAGGTGTAAAACATATATATGGTATCACAATGGGCTCTATATCCTAAGTGTGTTCATTGTGGACAGCCAATATAATTTAACCTAACCTAGTATGTTTCTAAGTATGTTCTATTCATGAGAGTGACGACCAAGCTGAATATTCTTTTGTAACTGAGAAGTTTCCTAAAATTGCAGCTTCAAGGTGAATGAAATTAAAGCTCTAATAGCGGTAGGAAATCGATATAACTTTTTCATTGCAACATTATTCTGCTTATAAGCAAGAGTGTCCGGAATCTTCACTATCACTATATTCCTACACATCGATGGTAAAATTTGTGGTATTTTATAAGAATGTAGACTTTGGTCAAAACGACGATGTATTCTTTTGAGAAGTGGGCGTTAAATCTTTCGCAAGATATATGTTAGAGCATTAGAATTTAGAAGCTTTATGCCAAAGCATTAAATGGTCTCTGTAAGTTAAATGTATATGCATAAACTGATTTCTATTGCTAGTTTTTGAAATTATATTTTACCTTCCATGTTGGAGACTTTGAAAAAATAACAACAAATCTATGATGTACGTTGTCTGTATGGATATTCTGCTGGATTGTCCAAGCATCTACTCAGAAAGTGACTTAATTTCGATATTAACTACATATTACATATTAAGTAATCATATCCCCTTAATTTTCGTTTGGAGTCAGTACTGAATTTTGTCCCATGTTTGATATAAACTATATTTGAAATTTGAAATAGAAAATGTTAAAAGACGTCTCTTATGACTTTTGTTTCATTGGGATGTTTATTGTACAATAATGGAAAATTAGAACGTTTAGATAACCTTTAGCGAAACCCGAGTGTAATGCACGATATTCTTGTAAAGATAGTAAACTAGTACATTTTAGAAAAGAAGTAATGCATTTTATATCTTCTTACTTCAGTTCAGAGGCCTTTCATATAGGATATAACGGTAGTGGTCACCCAACCTTATTATCATAAGAATATTTTACAAGATTTAAAAAATTTAACGTTGATTCAAGAAGTGAAGTCTTTATAAATAATTATACTGTAAATAATTATTATACATTGTACATTTAGTACTATTACATAATCTATGGTTATATCATACAAACTTCTAATTAATTTTGTACAGAGATTTATCTAGATAATACCAAAAAACACAAAGATAATACCGATAAACAATTAGATAGACAAGGAAAAATATATTATGTAGACTGTGTACATACATAGTTGTTATAGAATGAAATCTGAACAATTAGGCAGTAATTAGAGGGAGAGTTTGAGGCTTTTTCACCCTTTACAGAAAGATTATGCTTACTATTCAACTATATAGTTAAAGTTTGGACTTTGTTGTTGTTGTTGTTGTAAGTGTAGAAGAGTTGTCTATTCTCATTCTATTATTATTCTTTGGTGATCCAACCTACCATTTGTAGGGAATCTTTTATGAATAGGACGTTTAAATACAACTTGTTTCCAAAATATTCGAGGATTATGATTGGTAGCTGAGCAGATATGTTTTCTTCTATGATGATAATAAAGAATTATCAGTTCATCCGATTAGGATTCGCAATGCCACAAACAGCAACACAGATACACAGTAACACAGACTCGTTAAACTTTATTACTTTATTTACTATTTCAAATTAAGTATTGTATCTTTTTTTTTTTTCTAAAACCTAACCAGAGACTAGAAAAGGATGTTAGTAAAGTGAGGCTGTGGGGAAATACGGATTTCTTGTCAGAGTTTATGGTTTTTATGCTAGTATTATCCAGCGAAACGGACGGGTAACAGCTTGTTATTGACAAAACTAAGAACTTAAATGTAAAAAGGAGTTATTTTTTCACTTAAGAATATACCTTCATATCAACCTTCGGTAAATTTGAAACACTTTCTATTCGAGTGTATGTAATCCAACTTCCTCAGCATTGCTTGCTGCTTGATAGTATTAAATAGCTTTTGTTGTTGATGATGATGATGCCTAACAACTAACTCATGTTGCTTGTGCTTTACCAGAATATGTCTTATATGTATTCGTTCATTTTGTCTTTTCTTCCAATTCATGTACATCACATTGCCTACATCTGCTTACTTGCTGTTGCTTACTGGTTATTGGACTTCGTGTTTGGACTTGTAAATAGTTTAAGATTATCTTTTACATGTATGCTATTTCTTCTTGATTCCTATCATTATTTTTATGAGAATTGAATTGAATTCACAAATAATAACGTATTTTTGTAATACAAGGTGAAGCATTTTAGAATTTGTTCTGTTCTAGCGTTATTGTTTCTTTAGACACCGTTACCCTTACACAATATTCGTCTTAAATGATCGTTTAATTTCCTCTTCTCCTTTTAATTATTTTAAATACTTGTAACATTTACGATATAGCTTCTTCAGTACTTACTTGTAAGGCAATTCTGAATGAACAACAGCATTAAAATAGATCGGCCAAATATTTTATTTTTTTTTGCTTTCCTTGAACACGAATTTTTGGGAAGCTGGGACTGAACCCAGGTCCTTCAGTCCCGGCTTGTATGTAGCTTATTCGTTTCTTTCCATTTAATGAAATTAAATTTTCAACGTTATCGAGATATTTAAAAAAAAAGTTTTGTCTTTTTACAAAATTTTCCAATAAAAAACAATCAAATTTTTCTAAGATAATTTTTGAAATATTGACTTTTCTTTGCATTGGCATAACATTTTCTTGCCAACAAAAACCACAAGTCAATTACAAATTTCAATTCAACGCTGTTTTAAAAAACTTTTATTTTTTTGAATAGTTCTTGAAATGTACAAATCAAACTAGTAAGTTATATTATAAGCAGAATAAGTGACACAAAAACTTTTAACTATTATGTTTAAGAAACTTTATTAAAGCATATTGTTTGATTAGTTTTGTGGTAAAATGATTAATAACGATTTGGTGATGTGGAAATACATCAGAACATTATATACAAACAGAATCACAGACACCAACGAACATTATTAGTAAACCAACCAATTATATCCTAAACACTATTCCAATTAAATTGGTTCATTAATTATTGAATGAGAGACCGGTTTACAAAAAATTCAAATTCAAGTATAATTAAGTAAGGCTGAGACCTAAGGCTAGGTCGAGTGTGTTTAGTCAAACATAAACAATTCAAACATAAATATTCAATATACTGAATAAGTAACTGACGGAACACCAACTTTCATATATTTCCTACAGTTCAAAGCATATTTTCTGTAACAAAATGATCATGATTGCATGGTCGCTAGTTCTGTGGCATTAGCTAAAAGAAAACAACTTTAACCGAAACAAAAATTAACCTAAAAGAAGCGAGAAGTGTCGTGAGCACTCGGTGGGATTTATGTTCTCTCCACTTTAAATTATTCTATGTTCTTTCCACTTTGTATTTTTAATTAAAAATATATATCTAGACACAGCACCGTAACTACAATATCAGGACCGTAACTACAATATTATGCCCTCCTTGAGAATATCAGTTGTATTTGAAGACAATAAACTATAAAAAAAAATTTCTGTGTCTAGGAACATAGTTCTAAAATTATTTAATGATGATAGAGCTCCCTTCTAGAATTTACTATAAAAGAAAAGTAATGATTTTCAGGTTTCACAAACTTATATACCTGAAATTTTCCTTTAATATCAAAAACAATACCTATTAAATTTTTTTCCATCTTAGGTTACATATTGCGCGAAGCATAAATGTTTTCGTTATAAATAGTCTGAAAAGTCTGGCGTTTCAAATACAAGATCATCGAGTACACTATTTAAATCAGTATTTAGATATCTGGTTGAAATTTTTTTAAACAAAAATGTAAGTTAGGGAAAAAATCAAAATTAAGAAGAAATTTAGGTACAAGCAGAAAAAATCTTGAAACAATCGGATTCTCGAACAAAAAAAGCTTATAAATATATTGTACAACTAATACTAAATCTAGTACTAACTTAAACAATTCCGAAATTATTTTTCAGCAATTCTTTTTTATTGCTTTACTTCTAAATTTTTTAACTGTTGCTTATGAAAAGATTTCAGATTTTTGTTAATTTAAGGTTACCTCTTCAGTAAATACACTCTATAATTACAATAAACAAAATATTATAGAATATACCCCCAATAGAAGTACAGAAACTGGTGGTTATGTTTTTAGTTAATTACAACTCCTAACCAAAGTTGTAACTAATGAATATTCCAAATTCTATATACCCATAGTAAGTAATAATATTTCGTTCATGTGATCGCTTTAACCATTAACCATCATCAAAACCCTAAACAACTATTTTCTTCACAATACCTCATCAATTTTAAATCATTAGAATAAAACCAGCACCACCAGAGCAATCATATCAACGTCATACATACCATATGTATACATTGATATCCATAGCACTGATTATATTTATAATGTTTAAACTATAATTAGTATGTAGCAAACTAATTATTAATATATATGGTGTCTCAGATCACTCTTTCCGTTGCAGAAAATATACTTAATTCAAATAAATATTTTTACACCCCGTATACATGAAATATACAAGATATATTAAATTTAAGCCCAAGCGAGTAACCCGGATTGGAAAATTGATTGTTCTTTAGAACATCATAAAAACAAACAAAAAATTTGAATTTGTTCTACCACACGCAAATTTTATCCTGTTTTGATCGATCGAGTATATAAACCAACTAATTTTGGGTCATATTTTTGAAAAATTTGACCAAATTTCCACATCGCGATTTCCACATTTGGTATAAGGGCTTATATAAACGAATAGATACGAAAAATTGAAAAATATGACCCAAAATTAGTGGGTTCCAAAATTTATTCAAAAAAGATAAGATTTGAACAGAATATACAAAAAATAGTTTTTTTGAACTTAATGACGTCCCAAAAATCCAAAACTAATCTATAATCAAATTAAGACGTACGGGTGGGCTAGGATACCATGATTGTGTGATATGTACGTTGGTGTGTCGTATGGCGAATGGCATATGTATAGATAGAAAGAGATTAATGACTGTTTATTAATTTTTAATTAAATATTTTGGAATGATAAAATAATTTAATACAAGTTCATTAATATTTTATATATCTATCTATCTATCTATCTATATAATTATTAATTTTTAGCAATTTCGGTACATTAAAAATGGGACCTTATTTGTAATATATTCGATTCAATTAATAAGAGCGTTGCAGTGAAACGTTTGTAAACAATCACGATTAGAACTTTTTCCAATGATTAGAATTTTCCATAGCTATAGATTTTAATTGACGTAAAAGTAAAAATAATTTTAAAATTCCAAGATAGAGTCGATTTCAAAGCGTAATTACTCTAAAGGAAATTATTGATTGGAGTCGGTACTTTTTTTTTCCTTTTTTTTTCAAACATATATCACTTTGCCTAGAAACATCTAGTTTTTAAGCATATGATTGACCTACGCTTACGGCTTCACTAACATCTTGTTTATACCCTTCAGATAAATTGAAAGTAACATTTATAAATATGAATTGTTGAGTATGTTTAAGAATCATAAAACCATTTTTTTTTCCTTAAATACTGAAAAAAAAAAAAATATTTACAAAGAAATGGAGGAATAATCGTATTTGATATTTATATTGAAAAAGTCATAAAATATCGATTAATACAACCATAAGTTTTATTACCAAAAAACTTAAAATTCTGAATGATATTATATCTGCAGTACACTCACACACAATTTGTACCAAATAATATAGAAATAAATGAACTAACCAGACTTAAACCCAAACTTACTAATTTTCTGTTAACGTAAGCCTAATAAATCTTATTTCAGATTTTTGATTATATGAACGTTCGAGGTGTTTGGTACCAAGCTAAACTATCAAAACATCGTTTGCTAGAAACTTTTAGAAAATAGTGGGTTAAGTTTGGTAAACGTAATACTTAACACTTTTGAATTAATAGTGAAAGTCTTAATATAAAAATTTCAGTATTAGAATGTAATCGATTTTTCTCTTTCAAAAAATCGTTGTTTCCCATGAACTCCCAAAAAGTTTTACAGCTTTATATTCATAAATTAAGTTTTTTATTTCCTTAAAAAAAGAAAAGGAAGCATTGTATTTGCTAAAAAACTTCAATATTCATTTTTCCTTTATAAATCATTTACATTTTGAGTATTTCTAAAATCATTTTGCCTAGTTTCACGCTATCATACGTGCTTATACACATATGTCGCATAATACAAAAGCCTTTAGCCATAGAATGTATAAATTTGCGATTTACGCCAGTTGAAACATCATTTATGTATTTAACCTTTTGTATTTTCCACGAGCTTTTAGGTTCCATAGAAATACAATTTAAGTTATCCTTGCAGTTCGTAAGCAGCCTAACTAGTACATAAGCGCGCAAAGAAGTATTAATAAGTAATATTCGAAATTAAATTTATTTGTTTTAATTAGTAGGAGTCATTTTCAATATATTTTTGGTCCAACGCTCGCAAAACGAGATGTTTGCTACTCGACACCCTCCATTTAATTTCGCGTGTCGGGCTGTGAACATTTTAATTAAATATGATAAAAATAAATGCCCAATGGTCGCGATACAAATTTTTTTAAATAAAAAATCAACTTTTTTGTATGGTGGTCACCTCAATAGTATTGCACAGAAGTATACCATGTAATAATATAAAATGTAAACGTAATAAAATTCACATTAAATGTAGTTATATATATTTGGTATCTATAAGAACTCATTAAATATATTTAACCATTTATCGTTACCATTAATTTTTATTTCTCTACTGTTAATGTTATTATACTTTGGTATGTACCAACATACCTATCTATGTGTATAACACAAATGTTAAGATATTATTATTATCAAATACTTATATACCTATTGGTTTATGTATATGTTACCGTTAAAGTATAATAATTCAGGTATTGAACTATGTGGTACACGTTATAACAACTAACTTTCATCGAATGATAGGTAACGTTAAAATCATAACAATTGTTCAATGCACTACTAGCAGGAAAAACGTCTTTGTCTAAGATAAAGGGTGTCGAAATTTAGGAAGAAAATGGATATTTTTTAGAATACTGCCACAAAACTTGTTTAAAAAATGGGAACTTGACAATATGGGCTAAGAATTCTACAATGATTTAAGCGTTTTAGGTAATCTATAGAAGAGCTAAGCTTTCTAGAAAAAACTTAATTATTTACATTGCCTGTAACATCTCTATATATAATAAATGCCAAAGTAAGCATGTTTGTTTGTTTGTTTGTTAGTTAGTTACGCTTTCACGCTAAAACTAGCGAATGTTTTTTAAAACTAGCAATATAGCTGATATATCAGAATAACACATGAGATATAATTTATAAAGATATATTAATAAAAAATTAAAAAAATTTTTAAAAATTAATTTAATTTGACATTACCATAAATTACAGATTTCTGTAAAAGTAGTCATTTGACATTACCATAAATTACAGATTTCAATAAAAACACTCAATATAAAATATTTCACGGCCATCTTCTCTGATATACTCAATGAATAATTACTATTATACATTTAAAAAAATAGAAAACCATAAATTTATTTTACCTCTGTAAAATAATCCCTACCATTATTTCGACTTTTATAGAAAGGGGATAAGCAAGAGCCATCTTTATCAATCTTTACTTTTAAACCCAGCGAAGCGGGTGGGTATCATTCTAGTATTATATAAATCTACTTATATATAGATTGAGTGGTAAATGATCTCTAATTCTGCCAAATTATTGCATTATTCAAGTCAACTTATGTACGTATGCTATGTTGTTACTGTTACTAAAGATAATGAAGCTAAATTAGTTAAAGTTTCATCATTTAAATTAACAATGTTAAGAGTGTTACATTATGCAATATAGGTATTATTATAATCATTATCGAGTAAAATTATTTCTATGTTTTATTTTAATATTTATTTACCGGAAATACAGCTTATACTAGGAATCCATGTACATTTTTTATAAACCCGATATACACCTGTATCCAATTAAGCTGGCACCATATGGAAAGCTTTTTTTATAATTTGTTTTTGAAAAGTTAGTCTTGATTAAACGTTCTGCAAGACCTAGAAGGCAATATGAAATAATCAGATATTAATTTTTTGTATTAGTAAACAAGGTTTGTCAAAAAATGTAAATTTTCCCTAAGAGTAAATACCCATCTTTAGTTTTTACATTATCGACAATTTTTATTGAAAAAAGTCAAATCATCAATACAAATATCTACTGCGAATAGTTAAGGATGTATGAGCATGACAACAATGTTTGATTTAAAGGCTCAAAATTTGTTTGTAGGTAGCCTTTTACTCAAAGAATATGTGGTTAAAATTTCAGCTTAGGTATCCGTGCAAATTTTTAAGAAAAAAGTCATTAAAAATCGATATAACATACATTGACTCTTATGAGGGAATCTCAAAAAACGACATATTTTGGAAGTTTTTGATAATTTTCATTTGGAATGAATGAAAACAAATTTAAAAAAAACTTTTTAATAGAAAGTAAACATATTAGCAATGAATTAGAAAAGAAAAAAACTAAGTGTCACCGTCCATATAAGGGATATAAGAGCAGGGTAGATTAAGGGTTGAAATTATTTTTATCTTATTTTCAACTTTGATGATGAATTTTGTTATAACTTCATGAATGTAGACGAAAATTAAGAATAAAATTTTTCGATATGTGTCTTGGTTTTCGAAATATCGAAAGCTAAATAATTAAACAAAATTTTCGATATTTTGAAAATTAAGCCAGATATCGAAAAATTTTATTCTTAATTTTCGTCTTATATCGTCAAGTAATAATATAAATTTATCATCAAAATTGAAAATATCTATTTTTAAATTTGTGCCCCTACTACCATGCTCATACATCCTTAATAAAAATAGAAAAATCTCTCAATAGAAATAGTCAATATTGAAATAAAGGTAGGTACTTTATTCTTGAAATATTTTAAATATTTTGACAAACTTCGTATACGAATGCAAAGAATAAATATTTGAATAGTTAATTTTACATTAAAGGCTATATTTTATCAGCTTTATAATAACTTTTGTTTCATAAAACAAGCATAAAAAATGTTTCCATAATATGGTGCCGACTTAATTGGAGACACTGTATATCAATGATGGTTTTGTTTCTATGCTTTTACCAAATACGAGGTGCTTTCTTTTATAACGTCAAAATGTTTATTAAATTGCAATTAGTTTTGGTTTGTTTATTATAAATTATGTTTTCTCTTACGGTTTCTTCTCTTGCATAGTTGAAAATATTGCAAATATAAACCGATTATGTAAGCGCTGGGAAAAATTAATCTTAGTAACTGTCATTAAAGTAGCTGTTATTGAAAATTAAGATTGGACATTATCAAATTCTCTCTTTAGGAACCATAAACTGGCACTTAAAACATAGCTAAGAACACTCTCCGTTAAATTACCTTTCATACAAAACCTAAAAAAAGGTTCATTCGTTGAGGCGCTACAATACCACAGATAGACACGCACACATATCGGACAAACTTAAAATACCACTTTTTAGTTCGGGGGTTAAAAAAATAATCTTTATACCAAATATACAAAATGATAAGAATTTTCACTGATTTATCTTATTATTAACTTTATTTGGAAGATGATGTACTAAATGCCCTCTAATCTATTGGTATTGGAATTCTCAACGATAAGTGAATCGAATTTTAACATGTAGCACTTCTAGTTACGCCATAAACTAAGCAGTGTTATCGAAAGGTGAACTTTATCAATTTTAAATAAAAAATTTGGTATTCACCTGAAATTCCTATGAATTTAAAAATCAATGCAAAGGTTGAATTACGAATTCAATTATTTTGTATTTTCCTAGAAATTTTGTTCATGTTTTTGTAAATAATTGGTTGATGGGTGTTGTTATTCATCATATAATTAAATTGATATTTTAAACATAATTTTGGTTTGATATTTAGATTAATTAGTGATATTAATTAGTTAGATTTGTTGGGAACGGATTTCATTCTTAGGGAAAAGCGTAAATGCATTTTAAAATATTTGACGGTTTCTTTTAATAATTTTGAAACGTATACTTTCATCAATTTTTTCTTGTGTTCTTGTGATGAGTTACTTTATGAAGGAACATCGGTGAATCGATATCCAGCTAAGGCTATGGTTGGTAATGATTTCAAAACTTTAGATTCCGAAGTTGAACACTTATTTTGAAGATGATCAGGTTATTTAGTTTATGAAAAATAGAAAGACTATGTTAAAAATAATATAACTATAATTTAATAGTTATATTTGCTTTGCCAAAAAATTGCAGCCGCGTATAAATGATACGAAAAAACTGGTATACTTAGACCTATGAGTATCTACGTCACGCACACGCCAGATCACAGCTCGATTTCAATAGCCTTATTCCTGTCAAATATATACGTTTCTTTCATGATAGAACTTTGTTTACAAAAGTTATCAGCTTAGATTAAAATATTTTAAAAAATCATAAAAATCTCATTTTTCAACATTGAGAAAAGTACCTATTCTTGAATTAATCAATTTTTGCAATAAAGGAGTAGTTTTTTTCCTTTGCTTTATTTCACTCAGTGATGGAAATCTTTGATTTTTTAATATTCGATATCCAAAATTTCAAAATAATCTATTTCAAAATAAAGCCGTTAATAATCCGAACCTTGCACATTAAAAATTATTTATTATATAAAATTAATAATATTTTATTAATTATTATTAAACAATAATCATGAATCATACCATAATGTAGGTAGATATCTAATTTGAAAACAGCCATAGATACACTCACATACACGTGCAAGTACAAACACACACATACAGACAAATATACACCTATCGATACGTAGTGAATATTTAATAATAGTTAATTATACTAATTTGAATTAATAATAATCCAATTTAATTAATTTCCAATGGTATTAATTTACAAAATGCATTTTCCCTATATTGCATTTAACAAATTTGTTTTTTTGTGTGTCTATTTTGGATAATTTATTCAAATTATTTTTTTTTTTTTTTAATTTTATCATAATATATTTTGAAGAATCAATTCTGATTATTTGGAATCAGCAAATAATTCAATTTTTTAGAGTAAGTTGTCGTTTTCACTCCTAATAAAAATGGAATCAATATCCCTATTTATTATAAATGTGAAAGTAAGCATGTTTGTTTGTTTGTTTGTTACGCTTTCACGCTAAAACTAGAGAATGGTTTTTAATGAAACTGTACAGCAATATAGCTGATATATCAGAATATCACATGAACTATAATTTATAAAGATATATTTAAAGAAAAATTAAAAAATTAAATTAAATTTGACATTTACCATTTTTTAGATTTGTTCCTAAAGCCCAATGAGGCGGGCGGGTATGAATCTAGTATAAGGATATTTTTATGACAGAGCAAGCAGTCATTGTTACGAACAACTTGATTTCAAGATTCCTGGATTTTAGATATTTGCTTTTTTTATATTGAAGTTATATAGGGATGAAATACGACTGCACATCAGCCTGCGGTTACTAGAGCGCATTTTCGAAAAAATCTACGAAAATTGTTGATTCTAAAATTATTTTATAACAATTTTTAAAAAGATACTTATAACTCAAAAATAGCTTTACTTATAAAAATGGCAATTATATTAGCTGTAGTAAATTTTATGAAGTATTTGTCTAAAAGTAGGTACTAATATTCTTGTTTGAATAAAGAGTTGCATATTCATTGTCAATGTGAAGCTACAAATCAAGTTACAACCGCGTGCTAGAATATTTTTTAATCTACAGGTTCCAAGTCCTTTATGCATTTCTGTAAAATATTATACGCCCAATAACATGATAAAGCTCAAATGCATATAACTTTACATTTGATAGCACAGGCTCCCAGCATAATATAAAGTTGAGTAAGTTTTAAACTTTTAACATACAATAAATTCCATAAAATTATTATGCCCCCCATCAAATAAGAGAAAACCTTTTGTAAAAACAAAGGTTCATGTCACATAGTATATATATACTTCTAAGTAATATTTTAACTATTTTTGACTTAAAACAGTACTAAAATAATATAACATTATAATGTATTACAAAAGTTTACATATAAAATTTGGTAGGTAACACCCATTGTGTAGGTGGCCACTTTAAAATACCATGTATTTTGTGATGATTAGTTTTTGGTATGTTAGTATGTATCTATGTAAATGTTGATAAACCGAGTGTCTCAGAACTTTTACAAGTTGTCTTCTCGTAATACAAATTGTGGTCCTTTCTTACAAAATTACACTTCAAATTTTTTTGTAGCACTAACAATCACGAGCGTTGCTTGAAAATTATCTGAGGTGAAACACATTTCTAATTTGAATAGTAATGAAAACGACGTCGTAAATGATATGTTTAGAGATTTATTCTTAAAAATTATCTTTATATATTAAGATTACGTGTCACGTTGTTTGTCCGATATGGACTAATAAACTACTGAACCGATTTTAAATTTGATTTACACACCGAGTGAGATTTGATCCAACTTGAAACGTAGGATAGCTAACATCTCAATTTATAGTCGCAATATTATTTTCTTTTTTATCGCAAACTATTTGTCTATTATTTAACAGTGACAATTATCTGTTAGCTCCAAACGATTCTAACAGATGGCGATATCTGTTGAATGAATTGAGTAAATATTCAATCGATTGTGCTATGTTAAAAATACAAACGTTTCATACAAGCTACAATTTAATAGCATATAAAAAATCAGTCAAAGAGATCGCCATGTTTTTTTACAAATGGCATCTATGTAAAAAAGCATGGCGGTCTTCATGACTGATGTCCTCCTACTCTTCCCCTTGAATAGTTTACTACAATGTAATATAACAAGAACCTTAGCCACAGCAACGCGTGGCCGGGTCAGCTAATAAATGTATACAAATTTTTCCAAAGTAATATCTTCTATGGTCTCCATCTGTTTCATTTAACGAAATATTTAATTTAAGAGAAGGTTTTCTAGTATTTTGACACATCCGGTGTAGTTCATATTCTGTTTAAATGTACACACAGTTGGTGTAAGCCATAGGTAAATACAATTTGATTGTATGTAATATACACATTTACATATGAATACTACATACATACACATAACATACATACATAAATTTGAATTCGCATGCACGCATAATTATATTCATGAATTCACAAATGTGTTGTAAATACAAATTATATACAATCAAACAGGATGAATATCCTCCTGCTGCAGCTTTTATCCGAATACAGAAAAATGAGTTTTTAATATTATAGCTCATGTGTAATATTTATGGAAGTCGATTTTTTGTTCTCGAATAGGTTAAAAGAAAGTTGTTGACAAAACAATACGTGCGAAGTATATACTGTTTTGTTGCGTTGTTTAAACTTCAGACTACAGAGAATTTCTTTCTGCACTAAATTACAGGAGTTATTTTTTTATTTAAATAGGTTCAGTATCACGTACTGAATGCAAATGCACAAAATCCTTACAAAATGGGGCGGAGGAATGCCTCTATTTTAAGGAAATTATATCTCCATAACCGTGCACTTAAGACCAAAAATGATAATTGGCTTTATTGTAGATAATTAAATTTGCCTGCCATTTATGTTACATATTTTTTTTGTATCACTAACCGTTTATGACTTATACGACTATGACAATTTACTTATTGATTATTTGACCGATATCTCTTCTAATACTTGTTTAAAAAATAAAATGCTAATAACTTACCATTTAAATCTATAAATTTTCTTCTCTTAAACTTTTCTTTCTAAAATTATTATTATTGAATTTAGTCGAGTTGAATATTGCATCACAGCAACAGATAATTGAAATTTTTTTCTTGCACTAATTTACAGGAGTTATTTTTTTCTAAAAATGGGTTTATTATCACGTACTGAATGTAAATACAAAAATCTTTACAAATCTGGAGGGGAGAATGCCGCCAGTTTAAACTTTAATATTATCTCTAGCGGTTTACAAAATGAAATTTTGCGAAAAATTGTGTAATTTGAATAAATAAACAAACTTTGAAAAGCTATATCTCCGAAACTCAATCTCAATAATCTCAAATTGTTAAAAGTTTAATTTTTTAATTTAAAAATACTTCAATTTTTAACAACCAGTCCTTTAAGTTAAAAATCGGCAAAAACTGATGTAAAGTCAAAATGGTCGCGGTTTTTTTATTTTTTTTTTTGCATGATTCGGTCATCCACCAAAGTTGAAAACTTGGATTTAACAATGCCTCTACAATGCAAACAACCCATGAAAAAAACAAAAACACCTGTTTGATGCAACGTTCAATGTTTAATTTGATTGGCCTGATAATGAATATTCAGCCAGTATCTAAAACAAACACCCTTTATAATAAGATACAAATGTACTCTCTATAACAATAGGTATTTATTTAGCGTTGTGTGCACAATGAACACAATTGTGTGTATACCTAGCACATCCGAATGTGTCGCACAGACAATGTGTTTGGGTAGTAAATATTTCTATGTATGAAAACACACTCACTCTATTCCACATATATTAAGTAGCGGTATGTTTATGTGTGAAGTGGGTGTGTATGAATATGACATTGAGGGTGTAATATACCCACATCCACCTCGACAACAATACAGAAGCTTAGTATTGTATCTGTAGTCTATGTTTATAATGCGTTTGTATTTCAAATTTACAAACACCAAGTGATTTATAATTAGATTTATTTTGTGAAAATTATGATCAATTACTTTTAAAATAGTTATACCACCTGCTTTACTTATAGATCGTGAGCTAAAGACTAAGTGGAATTCCTAACGTTCTTATTGTCTGCCATTTGGAGGATTGATAAAGTTTGGTAATAAAAAAATGAAGTACCAATTTATGGAAATCGAAGTTTTATATTTTCTAGATATTCGTATTTCAATGTGATTATTTTGCCGGCAGGCTTTGTTAAAAGAAAACTCGTTTAGGGCATAATACATGGAAAACAAAAAGTAGGATGATTGCTGTCTGATGGTTATGTGTTATTAGGCCAAAAATTTAATCACGACATAAATGGCAGACAAAAAAATATCACGGAAATATAAATATCGCTTGATTTTTTTTTAATTTAACATTCGAACCGCGATTAAAGCACAAAGTCTATAAAACCTTCGAAATAATGTAAAATAAGATTTATATCGACATGGTCCGCAAGTAGGTGATTTTGACTGTCGAACTAATCACAATAATTTTCTTATATTGGGAAGCTTAAATTTTTCAAATAAATAATAACACAACTTATACCTTAATTTATTAAACCAATAATCAGTGATAAATGTTATCATATAGATATTTATTTTGATCATCCTTTGCTCGATATCCTATATCCTCTCTATTAAGTTGACAACAAGTAGGAGACTATGAATGATATATTGTACAATGACTGAAATTTTGAGTCAATGAGTTACTTTATGTGCGGTATAAGTATAAACAAACACAAGCAATATCCACTGAAGAAAATACTTGTACCTATCAGAATTGCTAATTATTCGTTTTTCACTGGATTTAGCCGTTTGGCCTTCTTTATCGTTATTTTCAACGCATTAACAAATACATAGCTCTTAAATACTTATTTTTATCTGTCAATAAAAATATTACTTACGTATCAAAAGCTTTTTCAAAAAATATTCTAGTAGGTAGTATTATTTCAATGCTTTCACAATGAGTATTTGTTGCATTAGCATTTTTTTATTTATTTTGTAATTTTTTTTTTTTTTTGATATCGATCGACTACTTATTGGCCATAAACATACGGAAACTAAAGTTTTATATAGCTATAACTAACAATACAATTGGTTTAAAAAACTATTATGAATAGTAAAAACGCAACAGCACACAACTTTCTCAACCTTCTTTCCTGCAAGTAGGTACTGACTGTGACTAATTTTGCTTAACCTCGGTGATCGAACGAAAGCTTGTTTTTTCAACGTAGTATGTATATGTCACGTCCTATGCAAGTCACTTTCAAACTGACAAATCCATGAATCAAAATGGAATCAATATCCCTATTTATTATAAATGTGAAAGTAAGCATGTTTGTTTGTTTGTTTGTTACGCTTTCACGCTAAAACTAGCGAATGGTTTTTAATGAAACTGTACAGCAATATAGCTGATATATCAGAATATCACATGAACTATAATTTATAAAGATATATTTAAAGAAAAATTAAAAAATTAAATTAAATTTGACATTTTTTAGATTTCGTTCAAAATGATGATTATAGATGGCACAGATCTATGATCATCATTTTGAACCATAAATTAAAGAATTCTGTAAAAATTTAAAATAGTAAATGTCAAACAAATCATGGTAAACTATTCTGATATACTCAGTGAATTATGACAATTTAACATTTAAAAAAATTGAAAA
Source organism: Chrysoperla carnea (assembly GCF_905475395.1). Lineage (NCBI taxonomy): Eukaryota > Metazoa > Arthropoda > Insecta > Neuroptera > Chrysopidae > Chrysoperla > Chrysoperla carnea. The sequence continues at coordinate 43,294,505 of NC_058339.1, forward strand.
TTGTGTATAACAAGAGAGGGTTAAGGCTATAAAGCGGTGGCTTTAACTTTTAAGCCCAGTGAGGCGGGCGGGTATGAATCTAGTATAAGGATATTTTTATGACAGAGCTAGCAGTCATTGTTACGAAAAACTTGTTTTCAAGATTCCTGGATTTTAGATATTTGCTTTTGTTATATAGGGATGAAATACGACTTCACATCAGCCTGCGGTTACTAGAGCGCATTCTCGAAAAAATCTACAAAAATTGCTGCTTATAAAATTATTTTATAACAATTTTTCAAAAGATACATATAACTCAAAAATCCATAAGTTTTGCCCCTATCAAAAAATCACTCAACGCGGTGCAGATTTCACTTCAAAAACTTAATCAAAAGCAAAGCTCCTATTGAAGTGAAAATCTTTCTAAAGATCTGAATAATCTGTCAACGGGTTTACTTTAGTTAAATTATAATAATCATCATAATCTTAACAATTATGATAGTGAATTATAATGGTACAATATATGTCTATAGATACATTATAGTAGGTATCGCACACACATATATGCCATAAGATCGAGTATTTACAATGAATTGTTATAGTAAATCACGGATGTAATTTATGTAATATCACGTTTATATTAGTATTAGTTAGTGTATTTGCACAGGTATCTACGTGAATCACTACAAGGCTTAATATACATTACAATATTAGAATTACATACCACTACACTATTGGTAAGCATAAGTACCTACCTACGTAGGTACCTAACTGTGCAGTGTTATACATAGTACCGATTACGTTCTGTGGTAATATTATTGTCTTGTATATAAATTTATGGAAATTCTATAATATTGACAACTTTATATTAATTACTTCTGATTCATTCATGTTTTAGTAACTGAAAACTGAGTGCACATTACTTATTGCCTGAATTGAATGAGAAATATCAAAAACACTTATAAATTGTCATGGTTATTAGAATTGTGTGAATTCCTGTGGTCGTAGTCAAAGCTTTCATTGAATTATAAGAAATATTTTAACTAAATTTTATCCGGATATCTTCAATAGTTTATGTGTGATGTGCTCACAGACTACAATTTATAAAATTATTATTTCTAAGAATATGTTATAATTCATGTAGTATGTTATTAATATGAATTGTTGTTCTTAGTATAATACGTTATTTGAGAAAAAGTAGAAAGTGGGATAAAATTTACTGCCTATAGTTCAATTTATATTTTATCTATTCCCGTGAGAAAAGAAGAACTTTTCTCACTAGGTGTGTGTGGAAAAAACAGTTCATTACAATCGTTTCTAAAGACACAAAAAGATTTACAATTTATTTGTTATAAATATTAATAACAAAATCTGTTCAGTCCTTTAAATAATACATTTTTCCTGCTTATATATTGATCAAAAAATCTTTGAGCAAAATTAATGGGCCGGAGATTAATGTAACTGCGAATCATCTCTACCATAATTCACTATCAGTGTTACCATATGCCACAAAAAAGTCTCTGGCTACTTTGGTTTTAGTGTTTGAAAAAAAAAAAAAAAATCAAAATTCACCTTCATCTTTAACATTTTGTAGAAGTAAATTTGTCAGTTCATCTCTTCTGCTTGTTCGAGCTAGTCCAACAATTACCTTCACAAACAAAACTATCTTCATAAACAAAAATTCTTTATTATCCGATCTTTTTAAAAACTTGTTTACATCCATTTTCGTCAAGATTGTTAAACTTTTAGACCGAAAACCCATACAATTTCTTTTCAGAAATGCAAATAAATTTGTGTGTTTACTTATGTCAACATTATGTTTTATGAAAATTATTGTACGATACTATTCATGTTATAATTTGTCCATAAAGATCAAGGCTTATAATTCTTCGATAAACTAAAATATGACAAGAATACCTTCTCATTGCCAAATTTGGAACCTCTTTTTCTATACACCATTCTTAAAATTTGGCATAGGCCATCTCGTATTTTGACTTGGATTTTTTCGTTAACAGGCGGAAAATAGCTTTTTTAGCTTCTGCCTCAAATATCATATGGCAAACTTTCCGAACCAATCATTTTATTGTGAGAGAATATTCTTGATAAGTGTCAAAGTGAATTTGTGAAAATGTCATTCAAGTGAAATTTTTTATTTATTAATTATGACAATACTGTCGTTGGTTAAAACTAAAATGGTTACATATTGAGGTGCATTCAGTTACAATCGATGAGGGTAATTCTAAGTAAATAAGATTGTGATTCGTGTACCTACATTATCATATTGTATCATGAATTCCATGAAACAATACGGGATCCATGATTATACCTATTGGATCCCTTGATACAATAACTTTGGTACCATTTTTAACACGTTTTATTTTTATTATATTTTATTATTTTAACGATAATTTTTTAATATTTGATCCCTCAGTGTTAACAAATAACGGTGCCTTAAGCAGAGAAAATTTTCGCTACCCACACTAGAATTGACAACATTAATGTTGGTTTTGTATCTGTTCATCATTATTAATCGATCAATGTTTTAACGATCAATATACCGGTAAAAGAACATTAGTTTCTTAGTTGAAATCGTTTTAAGATAGTTGTTTTCTTTATATAAAGACAAATACTGAAAACTGACTCATTTTTTCAAATTTGCAAACTTTCGCAACCAAATTTTCGATTAAAAATGTGGTTTCTTAAGCGACAAATACAAGATGCTTTATATTAAATCCGCCACATTTTTAATATACGGTTCCTTGAACTCGTTAATGTTAAATGAGAAACATTATCGTCAAGTATTATAAAATTACACAATAAACTGAAAAACAACTCTCTTAGTCACATATTAACAGTGTATGTATAAAGGTAAGTAAAGAAATGTACAACAGAAAAACAGTATACAAAACTAATATAATGTGTAATCTCAACCCCGTACATAATAAGTAATAGGAACGTTCTTCGACTTACACTTTTTACACTTGGTGTTAGTAGAAAAGGTTACTATTATCTCGTGTATTATAATACCATCCTTTTCCACTTACACCAAATGATAAAAGTGTAAAAAGTATATTCAAAAACAACATCCCTATTATAAAATAAGTATTACTTTAAAACAATGATGTTACATGAATAGTACTATACTTGCGAGTATGTATATACAGCCGAGTAAGCTACTAACTTCAGAGTGTACACAACATTTACAATACACACAGGTTATGAATATGTTTAAATAATAATAGGTGTCTTCTCTCTTTTCTTCTTTATCATATCTATGTTCATCATAATAATTACACGGAGAAATTTTTCTTGAGAGTTGGCTTGCTGATTACAGATTTTCCAGTTGTACTCAAAACACAGAATAATTAGATACAATTGTTTTAAAGAGAAGAGAAAAGATCTTTTTAAAGCTCGCACCATTTTTGTACAATATTAAAGATGAATTTAATTTTTTGGCATTTGAGAAGCAAAAACAATCCGAAAGGGAATAGTGAAAATTCACTGTGGATACGGTTCGAATTTTTTAAAAACGGCTCGTAGAGTTCGTTGTGTATTTGTCTAAAGTGAAGTATCGACGAAAACAGCAACTATGAAGCTTATTAAAAAATTTAGCAAAGAATGAATATTTGCATACTTTAGATGGCTGCCATTGAAGTGGTATCGTGTTACACAAGAAAATTCATTATAATAAAAATTAATTTTCATTTATGGAAACTTAAGGAACTCAATCACCTCCAGAATTCTTTATTTTGAATATTTTGAAGCGCTGCAATCTTGCATGTATCGTGAATAAATTAATGTCTATTGCATGCCAACTAGACGTTTACTACCGCAAGTGATTAACGTCAATTTACTTTGGCTTTTAAGGTTCTTCATAATCCACAAGTTGCTGTGTAATATCAAAGTGTAATTGTGATTTTGGTTTCTGACAAAATTTTCGAGAGTAAATTTTGGAGCTTCAAAATGGTTTTAAAAAGCTTTCTCCTTGTACATGGGGATATATTTGCAAGTCTTTTGTTTAAATTTCACAGAGTTTAAGTATTTAATATCACTACTATTCAGTACAGAGTACCTACTGTAGGTTGTTGTAACTATGTTATATTAATAATATAAATTTTTAATTTGGATACGTATTTAGCGTTGAATAGATTTTTATCATAGACAGAATAATATGATACCTTCATGTTTGCATATGTTATTAACTTTTATACGCTTTCACGTTTTAAAAGAATTGGAGGTGATAAAAATCTCTTAAGAGTATGCCCTTTTTTAAATTAACAATTATGGGATGGCTTTTTGTATGTTTGACTTTCTTTTTAAATAAAAAGTACTCGTTTTTCAGTGATTAAATTGGTATTTTTGTAAGATGTTACTTTTTTTTATTAAAATGATTTTTATCTTATGGCCAACTGAATTTTTTATTGTTAACACATCAATCCCTAATCCATCCTTAACTAGGAGAAAAAAAACAACAACTCGCATTATTTGGTTCCCTCAAGAGGAGTATTTAAGCAAAAAAAAAAAGGTTTTCATGGTGATGCAACAACTTCTATTAACGATAATTTTTTTAACCACAAAAAAAATTCGTTTTCGTTAATCGGAACACTTTGGACAATTTTGATACCATCAATCAAATATAAAAAATTAAAGAACCCATTTGTTACTGAGTTGAAAAAAACCCACTGATTTGAGTCTTTCGTTTCATATTATATCCGCTTGCTTCTAATTCAGATTACAAGAATATGATTGCAATTTAATGGATCTATCCAGACTTGTAACTAAAAATTTACTACAGGAACATAAGACTCGTTGAAAACTACCATAACACATTCTATTTATAAAAGTAAAAAGGTTAAAAATATTGGAAAATTTGGAAAGCAATTACAAAAATTGTCAAAAATAAAGAGTGAGACATATTATGGTCAATTTTTGAAATAGCGGATAATTCACTCATCGGATCTCTCAAATGACAGAAATTAAGTTTTATATTAATGTTAGGAAATATTAAAAATATATTATTGAAATATGAAATTATGTAATGAATGTTATATTTACGGTGAGTCAAGTACAAATGCTATGCTAATCTGCCAAATGATAAAAAAATTGTTCCGTCTGTATTTAGTTTTCAACATCTTGAAAACATAATAGTAAAAGATTTCTTACTCTATAGAAACGAAATCATTCCAACTTGGCACTTTTAAAATAATGATGGACACAAACTGGCAAAGTAACTAGAAATAAGCATAAATTTTAATTAAATACATAAAAGTTATAAATATATTTCCTATGGTAAATGTCTAGAAACATTTTGAAAAACAAAAGTTCTTATCTCTTCTGACAAACAATATGATTTAATAAAAGCTAAACGGATTTCTAAATGCACTGGGATATACTTATGTAAATGTAATTCAACGACGTACATATTACATACATACATACATACATAAACTTACATCATATTTATAAGGATTAAAATTAGTTAGACATACTCCACACAAACAATTTACATCATATTATATGTACTCACATTATAATTTTTACAATATTATTATATTGTTATTTTAACTTTCTGATAGAGAGTTAAAGTAATCATCCTGAAAATCGAAACAAAACTTTTTTGATTTCCCTGGTTATACACTTTTGTTAATCGATGAAAATCTGAGATGTTACTGGGCACCCTTATCAACGATGTATCCTTTGATGTATAATATGTATTAAATAACAAGCACAATGAAATAAATAACCCAACTTTAGAGTAATTAAATGAGAAATAATAATCATTCCGAAACCGAGAGCATCAGTAGTATTAAATTATATGTTTAGCTAAGCACCTATATTGGGGGTACCCCGGTTCGTATCCAGTTGGAGTAATTACCAATTTTAGTAAATTTTAATTTAAAAAAATTTTTGTTAGGTAAAAATATTACAATTTTTTCAGTGAAGCCTCCACACGGCCCATGTGTAATATTTTGCAATAAGAAACTTCGTTCTTAAAAATGTGAAATTTGATGAAATGATAGAAGGACAAATAGAGGCTATAATTCCATCAAAATGGTGGTTAAATATAGTCGTAGAAAAGGATGTTTGCAATAAAAAGGGAATCATAAAAGTAATATGAACATCAATTTTCTAGAATTTACTTTCGAATCACTTTTAAAGTAGAAAATATTTACAGACATTCTAGCAATCTTAGCGAAAAAATCAGGAATTTCTCGGTTATACTAGAAAAATAGAAATATTTTCATATAGGAAATTTGTAAAATAGAAATTTTATGATAAGTCTTGTATATAAATATTCGCGATTTGAAATCTCCGGGGCCATTCAATAATTACGTAAACATTTTGGGGAGCTTAAAAATTTTTCATGTGCTTATTAAGGTTAAGCTCATTGTTACGTAAGATTTTATCAATTGAAATTTAATACTGTGCTAAAGAATAAAAATCAATAATTTACGGTAAAATTCGAGTTTTAGTGTAAGTGATGCTTTTCTAACAACGTTAAGAGGAGTCGCCTCAAACGACCCTTTCACCTCTCAGTCTGACATTCCCATAGCAAGATGCTCTATAATTTACCAAATCAAAGAATGGCTACGACAATCCCATCTTGATTACTGGAACTTTGCGCAAGGCATGCGACAGAACAAACTGTGTATAACCACAGCTAGGCCATTCAACTGTGTTCGCCTGAAACTTACTAGAGTACAATTGAGAAGGATGGTGGGACAGAAGACTATCGATTGAACTTTCACCTTCACAATATGGGGATCGCTAGTGATCCAACTTGTATAGCCTGTTTGGAGGATGACGAAACCTTCATACATGTTATTTGCACCTGCAGAAATCTGAATTTACTTAGTTAACGCAGCTCCTCCGATACGAATTTTTTTAATTATCGCATATCAATGAAGAAATAGTTTCCATGGGACAAGTTCTAGATTGAATTAAATCCTAAATTGAAATTAACTGAAAAGGTTGTGGAATTGTCCTCTAAGGGTCGTATAAACCATTGCTTTGTATATATAACGAAAAGTTTAATAAAACCAGCAGCTTATATGTCCTCCGTATCATCATCGTCGCCCATGAGGTTGGACGCTGACTGGCTGGCTGCTGCATAGTGGTTGGTTGAAATAGGATAGATTATGTAATAAATGTTAGAAAATGATTTATATATTAAAACTGACTACAGGGTGTTATTTAAATGTAATTTACCGAAGTCCATTGTGTTTTAAAAACTAAACTTTCCTGTTATTATTATTATTATTATTATTATTATTAAATAATATTATTGTTCACTTTTCTGTAAAATAACTTTTCTAATTATTTTTGTTTTACCAAAGGTAAAAGCTGGTTCAAATGGCTTTAGTTTTATAATTTGTTAAGTTAAACTAGGATTCACTACAAATAGAGTACCAGAATAGAATATTAAATAATAATGCCTTCACCTTTTGCTTAAGTCACTGCTAACTAACAAAATTTATTCACAATTAGCAGAATCTAAATAACTACTAAGCAAGAAAAAAGAAACTTTTATCGAGATTTGGCGTTGTTAATTCTGTTTCAATAGTTTAGTGATTATTTTAAGAAAGATGTAAAGGCAAGATGGCTATAGTAATCCATTTAATTCCAGAATAAAATTAAGTTCGTATCGTTTCCCAAACAGTATAGGCAAAACGTACTTTATATAAATCTTGGTTTTTTAAATTTTCACTAATATAGAGATTCAAAACTATCTTCGTATCTACCAAGTTCAATGACCATTTTAAAATGTAAAAAGTTTAATCGAATTAAGACCAGTAAATGATTTTTTAGTATGATGAGTAAATATTCATTTTATCCAATTTTTATATGATTTCTATCACTTTCAATTGAAACAGGAAAAATAAAAAATAATTGTCAATGTAAATCATACATACAAACCATGAACTTATATGTATGAGATTAATGAAGAAGTGTGTCATTACCATGGAAACTCTGGTAATAAAATACATGCATGGTGCAAATAAGTAAGTATATGTCGATACATAAGATCTACCTTTTAATAATATGATACAAAGTATTTTCAAAATACTATGTATCTTATTATTTTCGAAATATCCAAAAAGTTGACAGAAGTGGGCTTGAATGGCACAAAACCACTTAGGCAAAAACTCAATAAAAAATTGATATTTTGCCGATACAAGCAGTTCTTGAAACAAGTTCTGTTCAGTTCTTAGTAAGAAGTTTCAGTGCACCATCATAATTTGGAAGGTCTGTCTATTGGTTAGTTACACATACTGTTTGGAGATGAAAAGTTGTGCACAATTTTTTGGAAAGTAACCGCACACGTAGTACAAAAACATCCCTTATTAATTTGTACATAATTAATTTTATATGAGATATAATTTACTATTCTATATTGTAATTTATATAATTAAATCAATACTCAGAATATGGTATAATTAAAATTTTATAAGTGTTTATATATTGAATATTGGGTAATGTGTTTTACCAAAGAGCCAAGTACCAAGAATCATTTTTCAGTTACTTGAAGCATATTGCTATGTACAAGACAAAAATTATACAAAGCCATAGGCAAGCAACCGATAGAATGATTGTTTATTGTCCATGAACTTTTGTTTTCAAGATGAATTCAAATAAAACTTTTGATAGCCCAGTAAACAAATATCAAAGGAATGGGTGTAGGCTTTATTTCAATATAAAATGATTTTCTTTAATTTTGTATCAATTTTGTGCTAAATGGATGGTGTTCAAAAAAACTAAAAAACATTTTAATTCAAAAAGTTATTTTTGGTTTATTTAATTTTTTTATTGATTTAGCTATTTTTGTTTATATTTCAGTTTCTGCGGTTGTTTCATATTTCAATTCTCAACAACATATATGTATATATATATTTTTTTTTTTAAATTGTTATCCAAGGTACAATACTCTCGCATTTATATTATACTAGAGTGATACCCACCCGCTTCGCTGGGCTTAAAAGTAAAGATTGATAAAGATTGCTCTTGCTTATATCCTTTCTATAACACTCGAAATAATGGTAAGGATTGTTTTTCACAGGTAAAATATATGTATGGTTTTCTATTTTTTTAAATGTATAATAGTCATAATTATTCATTGAGTATATCAGAAAAGATGGCCGTGAAATATTTTATATCGACTATTTTTTCAGAAATCTATAATTTATGGTAATTTCAAATGACTACTTTTACAGAAATCTGTAATTTATGATAATGTCAAATTAAATTAATTTTTAAATTTTTTTTAAATTTTTTTTTTTAAATGTATTTTTATAAATTATATCTCATGTGTTATTCTTATTAAAAGCCATTGTTTTAGCGTGAAAGCGTAACAAACTAATAAACAAACAAATAAACATGCTTACTTTCGCATTTATAATATATAGAGATAGACATGGTGGAATACTCCAAGAACGTTTATTGTTGTTATGTGCTATGAGGCGATTTTAGTTTAGTAAAAAAGATTTATGTTTATAAAATGTTCATTTATATAAAATTTATATATCGTTAAAAGAAAAACTTTTATAATTCTTATTAAGTACATGAAAATAAAATGAACATTTTCTCTTCTTTTTTTTTCCTTTTTATGTTTTTCCTCTTAAGATATATTTATAAAGTTTTATAAATAAATTGATTAATAATTATAATTTTTTTGTGTGTGTTTGGTTTTATTTTATAGGTAACTTATATTAAATCAATGGAGTTTTTAATCAAGAATATTAATTATAAACAACTTGAATGAAATACTTGTCTAACTTTTTTTATTGATATAAGGCAAGTTTATGTATAACAAACCTTCATTTCACTTTTTTCAAAGAGTGTTTCTTAAGTTCAAATTTTGCGATCACAATTTAGACAAGTGAACAAGTGAAAACAAAAAATTGACTGAGTTAATTGCTTGAGTTAAAATACCATGTATAGACAGTGTTGATTATCCTGTCACATTACACATACATACATGTCACACATGTATAATTGATATTTCAATATAATACATACTATAAAATTTGCGCTCTCACGGGTAAACAGTGATGTTTACGAAAAAATATTTCAATCAAAAGTTGTTTATTTTTTTATAAGAAATATTTTTTAAATTTTAACTTTTGTTTTAACTCTAACGGTTTACAAGATGGGTCCTACGGACCCAAGACCCAATCGATCTTTGTTACTCATTTACGAACTCGACCTCACTGTTTACGCCCTTAGCACGCTATAAAAATTTCACCTTGATATCTCTTTTTGTTTTTGTGTTATCGTGATGACAAACGGACAGACGACAGACAACCGAAAATGGACTAATTAGGTGATTTTATGAACGCCTATACCAAAATTTTGTTTATAGCATCAATATTTTTAAGCGTTACAAACTTGGGACTAAACTAAGTATACCTTGGTATATTTCATATACATGGTATAAAAATTTGAGGAAGTGTGCTACCATATAGACTTTCAATTCAGTAGCTAGAATATTAGTGAAGTGCAGAAGTGACAGAATCATTCCTTGTCAAATTATACTTTACATTCAAATGTTCTCGGTTAGAAATTTGAAAATATGTTCCTGTTTTCCAAACGGAACGTGCTGTAAACTTTTAACCATGCAGTAAATAAATAAATAGTTTATTGAAGACGTAGGGCTTTTCGTCGAAAACATCATAGATACTGTTGTACAACACCCAATAGTAAGGAATCATAGAACATTTTAGGATGTACGAGCCCTAGGTCAAATTTATATAAAAGGCTTAATTTTATTTTAAATGAAATTGGACTGAAGATCAATTATCGTCCTTGGTAGCCCTCTTATCTTACATGAACCTTCAACACTGATTAACAACCCTGTCCTTACAAGGTCTATTCACAATTAACTCAGCCAATTGCTTTCTTTCTATTGCTACTATTGTATTTATTTTACCAAGCCCATAAAAAATAATAGTTAGGTAGGTACTATAATTACTTCTCGCCCATAATTAAATTCGGTACAAAATTTAAAAAGCCGGTTTTTTTTTACTTTGAATTATTGATAGACGTGCAGTTTTAGTATGTTTGCGATATTTGAATTTAAAATGAAATTATACAAAAATTTTCTTTTCATTATCTATTAGTACAATTTTAATGTCAATGAAAAAAAGTAAAAACTTAAATTTAAAAAAAAATAAATAAATAAAAACGAAAAGTGTACCAAATTTTAAAATTAACTTGACACTGTTACAGACTTTCATATTTTGTCTTAAAAAAAAAAAAAACTTAAACAAAATTCTATTCAACATTTAATTTAATATGTTTGGAATAAAATAATTTAAATTGGATTTAAGAAAAAAAGTTTAAGTTTAAATAGAATTGATAAATACAAAATAAAACCACACATAAAGTTTGAGGACATATTACATTTTTAATCGAGTAAAATAATTTTGAATAACGCATAGCCGCTTTTTCATTTTTTGGTATAAAGCTGCCGTACATATTTTGTTCTTATCTGCAACAAATAAAATTTTGGAATAGTTCTTAGTTAGTAGAACAACAAAGAAAGGGTCCGGTAAATTTTAAATTGCGCCCTTCAGATTAAATTCTATTATTCTTTGCTGTTTTCTTATTTTAATTGGGAGATAATCAATTCTCCATTACTGTTGACTTTTGGAGTGTCGGATAAAACTGCAGGTCTTAATACTACGGCCATACATATGTTTGACTTATTGAAAATATGTTTAAAAAAAATTAAAAAATTTTATGCTTTTGGGATTTTGTTTGTTTGATATTATTAAAACTTAGAATTAAGTACCCATTGGTAAATCGTAACAAAAATATAAAAAATGAGACAAAATCAAGTAAAATGATTCTAACTTTTTGTTTTTGTTTACTTTTAATCATGTATACGATATTTATTTACATCATGGTCTCTCGACATGATGTCTGATGCTTGACATGAATCCAAGTCCGGGTTCGAGTCCTGGTTCGAGTGTATTTTTTTTCAATTCTCTTTAATTAAAACCAGTCTGGTTATTTAAAAATAAATTAATTCTAAAAATAAAATTTAGAGGTATATAAAGTAAAATTAATCCAGAATATTTGGAATTATTTCCACATATCATAATTTATTTGTTTACTTATTAGAGTAGTTAAATTCGCAAAAAAAACAAAAACAAAAAAAACAAAATTATCACGAAAAATTTCGAAATATAATTTTTTATATCGAGAACACTTGTCAGCATTTATATAAAGAAAACTATCAAGATATAAGAAATATTATTATTTATTTTAATTAAAATTGTAAAGGCAGTAAGATAACCCATTGTAACAAATTAAAAGCAATACAAACCTTTTTTTACGTTAGTGATACACTAAAACTTTTTTAAGCTTTTATGGCTAACTAGATTATTTAAAGAGTATAAAATAATTTTTCTCCTTGAGTGACTCAAAATTGGCTTTTTGAAAAATTTTGATCTGCGCTCCAGATTATCATATTTTAAATTTCGATTCTTTTCAAAATAGTAATATTTGAGTGTTTCAGGAAAAAACAAGTCAATGTTATACATTTGTTATTATTAATTCAACAATTTTTGTTTATTTTAATTATTTTTTTTGTTTATATTAAAACTACCGTTATATTCTATAATCTAGATATTAAATATGTACTTTTATTACTTTAAAATTAATATTTAAATGAAATAATAAATTTTGTAATTCAAATAATATGATTACAATTTATTTATAAATTAATTTCAAAAATATATATAATTGTATATAAATTTACATTTATAGATTTATTTTATTTTATATAATAATACAGTTTTACGTTTGTATAATCTATTATATAAGTTTATAAAATATTACTAATATCTATATTAGTACAATAGTAATATATATCTATATTGTAGTTCTTATGACCACCAACGACATTATTTAACGAATTTTAAATCACAGACTGGGAATAAAGCTTGCTACTTAATTAAAAGTGTCAGAAATTTAGACCAATTTTAATCAAAATTAATATCTCGAAAAGAAAACGACGTGGTGCTATTTTTTTTTTCCTTTCAATTCAACTTTTTTTCAATTCTGTCGAGAGATTTTCTTAATATGGTAAAAATAGCTGGGAGAACAGTGAGTTATAGATGTTTTGAAACTCTCTCGAAATTGCTTTTCAGCTGATCACCTCGCGATCTAATCGACCAAAAATTCTACACTTTTGAGGTCTCACAGCTAACATCAATCTGAGGCTGTATTAAAAAGGCCAAGCTGTTAAAAATTCAGCTTTCATGCTGGAAATACCATAAATTCTATAAACTTTAATTACTGGACAGATATCTATGAGATGGCAACTTCGTATAGATAAAGTTTATTTACTAGGAAGCAAGTCTCCCAAATTATTATTATTGGTGTTTCAAAGTAAAACTTTGAAACTTTTGTTATTTTTTCTGGTCACATATCCCATTACAAAAACTTTTCAATCTTAACAAGAAAGGATGTTACGAAGCAAAATATTGAAAAAGAAAATTTGTGAAGGAAATTATTGTTTTGAAATATATTTTAGATATTGTGCTGAGAAAACTGTTTGTTAAAGTGATCAAACATACTAAATAAAACTTATGGACGAAAATTTTACAGTAAACTTGTAAAGTTGACAGGTCTATATTATTGTTTTATGTTGTCGTATAATATATAATGGTAGTATATATTGTAATTAAAACTGATACGAGTTTTAATTGGTTAAGAAATAAATCATTACAGATCTTCATTGAAATAGACTAAGTGGTTTCGGAGCTTGGTGTAAAAGACCATATTGACACGGGATTTTTATCTCAAAACCAATATCCTTCAACAAGGTGTTTTAAGCCCATATTGCAGCTTATATGGATTTCTAAAAATTTGCGAAACTTTGAACATTTTTAGACTACCCTTAACTTAATGCAAAAAATTTCTTATTTATAAAAACTTTTGGGTTGAAAAAGGTTTTACTGTCATTTTGTGGTTAAAATAATACTACAATATTTATAAAGTATGCAAGTAAAAATGTTGATGGTAGTTTTCAAACAAAAATTTGTATGTATGGACACAATGAAATCGAATATTCATTCTTCCATTTTGCCTATCCATGTGTCTTTAAGGACGGTTAGGTTGTATACGAATAAAAAATGCAAAACAACCGTTGTAAATAATGAAAAACTAGAAACAACAGACACATAAAATTTTTCTTTTTCACATTTTTTTTATACAAAAACTCGACGTAAAATTTTACCATAATTTTCACAATACTATAAAGAATGAATGAATAACATTGAAATAAATATTAAAATATGTTTATTTTTTATCTTGTTAACATTTCACACAGATTTCCATAAATTGTCCCATAAAAAATTTAAACCTCGAATAAAGAGCATATATATATAAGAAATTCAACGTTCATTGTACCAACTGAATAGAAAAAAAAGGTTACGAAATATTAACTTTTTAAACACTGTAGGTGTGTTATGGATGAAAAAATATAGCAATACACAGCAAAAAAGTGCTACAAACATAAGTCATAAATTTGTGATTCAAAAACAAAAATAAATGCTAATGTTAAGAGTTGTTAAAAAATGGGAGCACGGATTCATATACCCCCAATTCCGTCACATTTGAGAAGAAACACATAATTCGTTTCTTGTGATCAGCAAATAACACGATCGTGTAAGATGCAATATACACAGTGGACCATTTCAATCGATAGGTTGAACGCAAAATTTTGTAATAACTAAAATACAGAAAAAATTTCTTTCAAAAATTGTTCGATACAAATGTGGCCTTCTTTTAAATATCTTGAATAATCAAAAATAACCTCGAATTCAGCACTAAGTAAGCATATCACTTTACATGCAACACTTGTGTTTTTCGACAATAAAATAGTAACGAAAGAAATTCAATGTAAAAACAGAGAAAATTCGATATAAAGTAAATAATAAGTATATATTCAGAGGCGATAAATGTTAGCATAAAACTTTGTTAGTTTTTAATCCAACATAGGTCCACCGGTTTTCCTTAAACCTTTAATGTGTCTCTCACGGATACAAGAAATAGAAAACAAAATTATAACTTCATCTATAGTTAAATTTTTGCGTTATCTATCCGATTTACGAAGATATGTTTCAAAAGTTTCTTGCGTTTTTATAAGTAATCAGAATTCAAGGTATCAAAAGTCGACCAAACTGGCTCCTCATTTATGAGACTCCGAAAATTATTATAAAAATAGCTTTTATGACAAAAATTATTATTCAATATACGATAAACAGCTAGGAAAGAATTTTATTCAAAAATAATTCCAGAATTACTTTTTTAATGCATACGAATCCGGTTTCAAGTAAGATATTTTTTTATATTGTACACATAGTTTGAATTTTGCGTATCATTTAACCTGTAAAAACTTTTTAAATATTTAACAAGTATAAGACTTTATTTTTTGAATTTTTCTTCTTTTTGTATTTTCATATGTAAATTATTCATATAATTGTCATTCATTATTACTTTGTACATGATACATAATTTTAAAAGTAAATTGCGAGTTTGGTGTGTTAATCGCAGAATGGACGTACCGGCCTTGAAATTGGAAATAAACCATGATTTAACATTTCTTTTATTCTGAAGCTCATTCTATTTGTATAGGCAGAATTGTTCATAAAACTTTTATGAAAGGCACTCACAAGGTGGGTGCAGTTCTGTATTTTGACATAAACAAATAATAAAAAGAACTATTTTAAAAAAAAAATGTATTTGAAAATGTTTCAAGCTCCTTTGCGTCCAAAATTTGGCACTTCAAGTTTATAACTGCTAGGAGATAGCAGAAGAATATTTCAATTTTTTTTTTTTGAAACATTTTTTAAGAAGCGGCTTAGTTCTACGAAAAAATATTGTTTTTTTTTTTTGTATGAAATATTTGAAAATTGGAAAGCAAACACTGAAAAAGTTTTAGAAAATTTGGTTTCTTGAGAAAATTCCTTTAAAAACATATTTTTGGGTTTCAAAGAAAGTTTGGCGGCACTAGTGGTGATTAATTCACTGACTGGTAAAGTATATTTTCAAACAAAAAACTTTTAAATAATTTTAAGAGGCAGCAAACTGTAAAATTATTCGCTAGTTACATTAGTTTATCTTTACTTTTCGAAACTATCGGAGGTATAGGAAAATAAATTTTTCCAAAATTATAATATTAAATATCAAGTGTGGGAATATTTTCTGTAAAAATTGAGACACTTTGTGTAAAAATCGATTATAAATGTTAAATGATTTGTGAAGTATTTCAATCTATTACTTGGCAATACATTCATCTATAGAATAATTAATGAACAATTAAAGTAAATATTTGATGAAGTGTAAAAATGTCAATTATGTGTCAATTAAAGTAGAAATCATTTTATTTTTTTTCATTTGCATTTAAAATTAGACTTTAATTCATACCGAATGCTTTTATTGTAATTCATTAAAAATTTTTCGAATCAAAAATTTGCATCCAAGTACTAAAATTTCCATCAAACATACATACAGCATTTTAATCGCAAGCAGGACTTACACATTAATAATTAGAAGTCGGTATACAAAATTTTATTCAACGCCAAAATTATTTTGGAAATAAAATGCTTAAAATTCTTAAAGAAAATCGCTTGTTTAATATACGTTTAATATAATATAATAAGGCATACGATGACATAGTTTTCCTATATGGATATAGTTTTCCTGTTTTCCTGTTTTTCATTTTTTCTGTATGAATAAAACTGATGGTGAAAATCAATTGTTTTCCATTGTCCTACATATTAAGGAAGGACTTTGATGGAAGTTTTCTCATCCGAAAAGGATGAACGAATTTTGATTTTTTGTTGTTGTTTGAAACTTAATTAGATCGAAAATGTTCTTAGTTTTCTTTAAGATGCATGTATAAGGTTCTGTACCTGAAAGTAGAAATGAGCTGATCATTTTCAAAAAACAGCGCAGATTTTCTTGGATCACAGCTAAGAAAACTCGATTAAACTACCTTTCAAACAAACAGAAAAAAAAATCCAGCCCAAAAACAATATAAAAATATTTGTATTTATTGGTGGTAAAGTTATTTCAAATAAAGCGTAATAGAAAGTTTTTTTTATTTGTATGAAGTAGAAAAAACGGATTGGTATGTTGGTAGCGGAGCGTGGTCGTACACAAGATACACTAAACACATCCACATATTATTATGTAACAGCAACGGTACGTATTCAAAGATGTTACAAAAACCAATTGACTGACAGAGCAAATGCACAAACGTAAAGCCAGCTGGAATCGATGTCTTAAGTCTCGAAAATTTGTCACCCCATACGCATTCAAAAAAAATTTAATATAATGAAAAAGACACCATATCATCTACATTTGTTGGGTAAAATTGCTTTTAATCTTATTTTTAATTATTAAGCCATGGATGCTTATAATTCGAAAAAAAAAAATCCTTTTGACGGAAAAGCTTTTATTGTTCTAAAATGCAGAAAATGGTTTTTTTTATATATCACTCATTCATTGCTTTTTACTAAGGATGATTCGTTGCGTTCTTCGGACAGTTTGATATCAAGCTACACGGTAATTTGATTTCAAACAAGTAAAAACACAGGATTAACTTTTCGGGGAGCCTTGAAAATGGGTGATTTTAAAGATTTTGAGGTGCAAAATTTTCTTTCTAAGTCATTTTACGAGGAAAATATTTTTATACCAAATAACTAGAAAAAATTTCCTACAATTTATGTATTTAACAATTTTTTTCGTAAAATCAATATTTTCAAATTTTCCCAAATAAGTTTTTAGTCAAAATCAATTATAGAAGATTCAATTTAAAAAAAAAGGATCGAAGACTTTTCAACTATGTATGGGAAGACTTCATTGATTTATTATGCCCAATTGATATGTTCAGACACCTTTTCGATTTTTTCTAGACACTTTTCTGGCATCGTACCGCTATCACCATATACGTATGTTGTGTGTACTTTGTAATAATGTCACGTATATTTATTGTATATACGAGAATGTGTCACCTTGAAACACGCCTATTGAATTTTCTTTTCTTTTTAGTAACATTTACGCTTGATAATTCTTTATTGAAGACTGTGTGATGTGAGATGCACGTATTCACTGGCTAAATGAATTTTATTATTTGTTGTAACAGAACCACCAACCAACCATACAACCATACAAGCATATCCATCCATATGTATGGTTAATCAAATATTTGTTTTGAATAATATTTGTATATACAATTTGATATCGATAAATAATACAAATATAATGGTTCTTTAAATTTTCTTGTTTATACCATTTGTTTTTGTTTCCTTTGTTTGACTTTAGGTATATGATCATCGGAAAACAAAGGTGAAAATTTATTTATTAAACTAGTTTATGTAAAAAAAAAAAGTAGTTTACAAAATAATTTGTAGTTAAATTCAAGAAATTTAGTTTATATCTGCGTCTAAGCTGAATATACACTTCAGACCCCCCCCCCCCTTCCCAGATAGGCCTGTTTATAAGCATAAACTCAGTTTAATAAAACAAAAGGTATTATTATTGATTTTTTGTAGCAATAATGAATATGGAAGCTCTATGAAGTAAACTAGGCTGATTTTCGAGAAAATTGAGTTTATAGAAGTATTCCAGATTACTTTTTGGTTGAATTAATAGACTGTTATACTCCAATTCAATTCTACATTCAAATTGCAAAGCGCGATGTAAAGCTGCTTTTTTTGGTATGTTATTCGAATTTCGCAGGGGAGCATGAAACGTTTTGCAAAAACATTTGCTCCGAATTTTCTGACTTTATTCAGTTTTTCATCTATTACTCAGGTAGCAGAACTTTTTTTGTGTAAAAAGCAGTTTCTTCTGCCCTTAAGGGGTCCAAATAATATACCAAAAAAGCAGCTTTACATCGTCTTCCGGACGCCATTGGTACTAGTTTTCAAAAACTAGAAGAAAAATTTTTTTTTCAAAAATTGTAAATAAGTTTCTGGTTGATGCCATATATAAAGTTTTATTTCTCTATCTTTTATATTTTTTGATAAAATCGAGAAAACCATGATGTTTACGAAAAATTGTTTCCATCAAAAGTTGTGGAATTCGTTTGTAAATGATAATAATATCAAAAATTATTTATGATGTTAATTTATTTATTGTAGAAATAAATTTAATAAAACTAGGCTTGAGCTCATCAAAAAAGCAAAATTTTTATGATTCTTTTTGTCTGCGTTTTTGGGAATTTATAAAAATAAGTTTGGTAATATAAACTGAAAATTATGAAAACTATATTTTTCTATTTGCATGGTTTCGACAATTCTTTTTGCTGTCTGCTGTATGTGTATAATGCCTTAAAATTACTGATAAAAGATATGCAGAAAAAAATGATAAGATATTGGCGTCCTGACATTTTGCACGAAACCTGTAGTCAATAAGTTTCTTTCAACGTTTGCAGCAAACAAGAAAAAGTAAACGAAAAACTTTACCAAATATTTAATCTTATAACCGATCTTACGTTTATCCATCCTCAAGAAGGCAGGCAAAAAAAGGATGGAAATTTCGAAATTTATAAACTTACGGTTTATATTATTACATATTTAAGTCCTAATAACATTTTTAAGATACCTAACAAATTTGAATTAAATGAGTGAGTGATATCTGTACATTCAGAGTGACTGACTTTTATAATACATGTTTGTTATATATGTGGTTTGATGTAACAAGTTTTAACCCTTTTCCTGAAAATTATATGAAAATACGAAAGATGTAACAAATACCGTGTGTTGCATTTAAGATAAAGACACCCTCATATTTTCGTTATTTATAGGAATATCGATTTGAAATTTGGAACAGTAATACAGGGAGCCGGGTTCACATTTAAAAAAATACTTAACCGAACTTTAAGCTCAGCCAACTACAAATTGACAAATATGGTCGATTCTTAATATTTTATCTAGCGTCAGAGATGATTATCGAAAAAAGCTATTAAAAATATTATTGAGACTATTTTTTATAGCCATATAGGTGCCTTTTTTCATGACATTTCATTTTTAATTTTTTCATTATTTTGGTCGCTACTAAAAATTATAACAAGTTTATTGAAATATTTGAGTACATAACACTATTAAATTATCATTTTCTCCATTCCCACAGCACACTAGTTTATTTTTTAATTTTATAACTAGTGTGCTATGGAATGAAAATATTTCCAGCTAAACTCGTTTGTTATTTTATATAAAGCAATACTTATACTACTGCATCTTTTATCGGTTATGATCTGCCGCGGCCGTTCCCCTTTTCCATCACAACTACTTTTACTAGAGTTATTTTTTGTATTGTAAATATTTTTTAGTATTGTATAAAATGGGACACTCGGTATATTAATTTTGAACCTTATAAAATTAGGGTAATTGTGAAACTAGAGATTTACTCAACTAGTGTGTGTATGAGTTTGTGTGTTCATGTAATATACCCTGCATACCTTCTTCCTCCCTAATATAAGATATAAGGTACACAGTTTAAAATCATTTCAGAGCTCAGAGGTGTCTAAATTCTATCATCCATAATAAATGTGATTTTGTACATGTGTGTATATTTCGCATATATTCTATGTTATTAGAAGATAAAATTGACCACTAAACTGAGCAAAACGTATATCTACTATACAGTGTGGCAATACAATATTAGTTAAATTATTTTTAAAAGGTCTACAATTTTAAATATAAAGGATTTGTGGTCATATGAGAAATAACAATTTGAAAAAAGGTGTTTTTCTCCTGATATAAACCTGGAAATGTGGTCAGTATGTGGCCAGAATGGGATATCTTTTTACAAATAACGTTAATCATTCAATGCTAATTTTGTCTTGAAAAGTTGAAACAAAATGGGCCATTATTACGTGTATCTAGCAGATACGTTTCTAAAAAAACACACCGAATTTCAAGGCAAATAAACAGTGGTACAGATACGTTGGTAGAGTTGGGTACCGTACAAACGAGTGTACAACGTAAATAAAAAGTTTTTCGCCTTATTTCTAGAAGTAAGTTAGAAAAAAATCTTGGGTCAAATATCAAGTAATGTAACAATTGAAGAGTTCGTTATCAGGAAAGCATTTGCAATCATAGTTTGAGAAATAAGATATGTAGAAAATTGCCTATTCACCATTGGTATTGCACATCACTCATGGGTTATATTATCGCTACTTAGAATAAAACAAAGTCGCTTTCCGCTGCCTGTCTGGCCTTATGAATGCTTAAATCTTTAAAACTACGCAATGGCTTTTGATGCGATTTTTTTATTAATAGCTAAAATGATTCCAAGAGGAAGGTTTATATGTATAATACATGCATAATATAATAGAGAAATATTGATAATTTAAGAGGTTTCAAACGTGATGTCGTAAATAAACACATTTTTGCATATAAAAGACATTCTGTGGTATCGATTATCAGCATTGAACGCGTGCGAAGCCTGGGCGGGTCGCTAGTAAACTATATATCTGAGTATGACGTGCACGTTTTTTTAAAGTAAAGACATACAATACGTTTTGATCTCAATTGTAAAATAATTTTAAAATAAAGTAATATTCACATGACCTACCATTTGTTTAATTAACTGAACATAGAGCAGTTTAAGAGGATGAATATTTAGAAATCCATCTATTACAAGTTTATATCCGTTTAACAATTTCATTTCCAGTTATAACTTTCAAATATTTTGTATATATACATATAGTTTTAGTTCCAGCCAATAATATGACTATATAATTTTGCTAATTCCTTATACTTCGTTATTCGAATACTTGTTAGAAAATTTAACGATACTATAACAAATTTAGAAATATAAGTGTATGTATATAATATGTTTTCATATTGTGGCTCTTTATAATATACATTTCTATTTTGTATGTAGTCCAGGAGTTGATAATTAAGTATGGGCCCATAAGGAAAAAGATAAAAAAAATTTATTGCCAAATTTTTGTTAGATATAAATGTCAAAATTGGTTTATAAAAGTTCCCCAATTCTCAAGATCTCGGGTACTGGAGGTGTGGTTGTGCGAATCGCAATTAGTCCATACTTCGATCTTTTTCAATCCCAACTCAGAGGCTTCAAGTGACTTTCTTTACATTGTTGGATTTAGAAGGAAATCTTTAAGAAACACTTTTCCATTTTATGTTATAAATTCCACTACAGAGCTCACCAAACCCGAAAAATAACTGGTAACAAACACGAGAAATAAAGTTTCCATAGCAGCGTGTAGTTGCAGATAGATTGTTCAATGTTTTTTAAAGGAATGCATGAGGATTAATTGTGACAATGTAAAAGAAGTTGATATTGCAGAAGGCGACATTATTGAAGATATAGATGATATAGACATCACGTTTAATAACATTATTAAGAAATGTAGTAGCACCATTCTTCAAAGCTTGTTGTAATTGTCGTATATTTCTAAATAATAAACGTATAATATATTTTTTCTTTATAAAGTAAAATAATAATTTTTACAATAAAATTAGAACGAGATATGAAATGTGAAAAAAGCCAGCTTGAAGTGATCTCAGTCAATTTTTAACCGAAAACATTTTTTTGTATTCCATTTAAAATAAAACTTTATCTACTTTCTTTTGTCAGCCACACTTTCTATAGCTATCTCGGCTCAAAAAAATTATACAGAAAACAGAAAAAATCACGAAAAATCGAAATTTTGTCATTCTTTTTCCTATTTGTTTCAACTGCTTTGACATGAAATTTTTTTTTTTATTCATTTATGAGAAGTACTAATCCGATATTAAATTGAATTTTATACCAAAAATTTTTTTAAAAAAATTTCTTGAATTTTTGCTATCTTCATAGATGTGGATGCTCACACCTTTAAATACAACCTTAAAAACTATAGAGTTGTTATAATGTGATTGAAAATGATTTTTCTATGGTCGTTGTGTCCATTAATGTTTATAAAAAGTTTATCTTTTATACCCTAAATTTTAAAATTGGCTCTTGGTCTAATATAAATAATATAGATCTTCTGTTTGGTATATTATAGGTAAATTTATATATTGCATATTTAATGCAAGATCTTAATCTCAATTGCTATTGGTAAAGGTATCTATTTATTTGTATACATAATATAAGTTGTATATTATATTTTGTAAATTAGTTCTGTGTTATCTGTATCGTTTATTATTTATTTTGTATGTTTTATAATTAGTTTTGTATCTGTTATAATTGCTATTGGTATTGTATGTAATACATTTAAAGTTTTGCAATATCTATAAACTTAAAATATTATCTAATAAATATAATATTTTGTCATTTGAGTTTATTATAAATATTGCTAGGCAACTAAGTCCTTAAATACTATAAATAAGTAATATTGAGAGATACGAAACGGTTGATTTGAACCATAAAAGTGGCAAACTTACATATGGAGGAAAGCGGAAAATTATATAATTCAATGCTATTGTAAATACACTCTACTTGGATAATGTTTATAAAACAAGTGAAAATAAGCAATTACCTGAGTGAATTGTTGAAATGCCATGTGTGTACAATGTCGAATACTAGACCTTGTATTGTTTTATAAGTTAGATAAGTTTAAAAAACAAAAACATTTCTGACAAAGAAAATGATGACTTTCTGGTATCCTTTTCGAAATAGCGAAAAGGAACCAATTTCATAAGTATTTGGAGCTGCCTACAAATTTTCAACCTTCTGCCTTGTATATTTTTGGAAGAAATGAATGCTTATGTTCTATTTATCTCTATTTACAAATTCAAGGGTAAACAATGGTGTTTACGAATGTTAAAAAAAAACTTGTTCATTCTTTTATAAGAAACTTTCTCTACAAGATGGACCCATCTTGATTCACCCCAAGACCCAATTGACCAATGTTGCTCAATTGTGAACTCAAACTCACTTTTTTAGCACACTATACAAATATCAGCTTGAAAACTGTTTTCGTTTTTTGAGATTCGTGATTACGGGCAGATGTACGGATGGGCAGACAAACGGAAAGAGGCCATAGAAGCGATTTTAGGAACACCTAGGTATACTAAATTTTTTTTCGTATCATCAATATTTATAAGGTCTACAACTTGTGACTTAAGTTACAATACCTTTATATATATTTCATATATACATCGTGTCACAAGAAAATACGGAAATTTCAAAAGAATTTATATGCATTGTATGGGATGAAATTTTGCGTCGATTAACGTTTATTAAAATCTTAAGAAACTAGATTAAACCTCCGAAATCAGTATTAAAGAACAGTGTTTGATAATTTTTGAAAACAATATCCCAATTCGATTTTAATTTTAGTTTTGAATATACGATCGATCTATTGCCGCCTCGTTTTAAGTGACCTTCCTATTTAAAAAATGTATCGTGCTTTATTTCTACAATATATATACATTTGGTTTAAGTCATCATATAGTTCAATCCAAATATATAACATATGAAAAGAAGCTGGTACAGAAATGTTTTTAATCATAACAAAATACTGCATCACATAAAATATAAAGATGAAATCAAAACAAGATGATAATGTTTAATGCACATTTATATGTATACCATGATACCATAAGTAAATAAGCTTATAGGTCAGAAAAATATTCACTTTATGAAAAATATATAAGAATTTAAGATTATAGAAGAAAAGTAAAAAATATAATGTACGTAAACATTATATATAAGGTGTCTCATTCTAAACAACCCAGCTCAAAATTTCTTTAAGGAAGAACTTATGGAAAAAAGACCCAAGTAAAAGTTTTTTCTTCTCGCTTGGATGCGAAATTCTAATAGAGACTTTAGATTTGACCTTGGACAAAAAAGTAATTTAAAAATCAACTCAAGTACATTTAATAGACGGTGATCACTTTTAAATTTAGTTGTTCTTGAAAAAACTTCAAAAATGTTTCCAACAAAACTATTTTCATATCTCTATATATTAAAAATGTGAAAGTAAGATGTCTGTTTGAATGTATGTTTGTTTGTTTGTTTGTTATGCTTTAACGCACAAATAACGAATAGATTGGAATGAAACATAACCATAATATAGCTCATTGAAAAAAATTGAAAATATAATTTACCGGTTGTACATACATTTTACCTGTATAAAAACAATCCCTTTCAAGACGAATTTTATATTTTTATTTTGCATTTGAAATTAGGGAGGAATAAAGTAGTGTACATTATCGAAAAAAGTTTTTCTATTTTTCTATTCTAGATTTACAAACATTTCAAGATTTACAAACATTTTAAAACAATTTTTATTAACAACGCGCCAGTTATTAATCTAATAATTAAAAAAAGTATTAAAACCATTTTAGTGTGGTTGTAATTTTAGCCTGATTTTTTTTTATTGGTAAAAGAACGTAATATTCATATGCTAGGCAGAAATTCGACTGCTTTACTAGCGCGAATCTATCATTACATAAACTCTGCAAAAATTTGCCACCCCTCGTACCTTAAGTAAGTGTAAAGATTCATGGAAAACACAAGGCCCAATGTATAATTTATTCCTTTTTTTGTATTAGGTTACAGTGCGTAGAACTTTACGAAATAAAACTGTCATAGCTAAGATTATAGTAATATACGGTGTATTACAGAAACGTATGACACAGGCGTGTGTGTCTGCCCCATGACAAATTATTTTATGTTGGGTCAGTTCTAGAATAAATTATCTTTATTTTATTTATTTTTTTTTTTTAAATAAAATTTGTTTTACCAAATAATACTCTGAATTTCAAGGAAGGTACAAATCATGTAACTAATTTAATTAAGTGAGTATACTGAAAACTTATAAAAACAGACTATCAGTATATATAACCTACTTTAACTGATACAATATCAAATTAAGCTTACTTTGTACCAATTCAAGGAAGAAGAAAAAGGGACAAAAATAAATTTTTAATGTAAATTTTCCTTGTTATTTCAAATAATATTGCTGCTACCATGGGTAAGTAGTAGATTATATATTTATTTTATATTCTAAAAGTAAAGATAATGTAATTTTATGGGTTGTACAATATAGGCTGAGATACTGTTGTACCTCAGATGAAACTTTAAACATTTAAGGGAATTTTAAGGGAACATGAACTTTAACTACAATAAAAGGTTTGGATTCAATGATACAAGGTATTACAAATTCAGTAATTTTAGGTAAATAATACTCAAAAATCATATAACACAATTAGCACCTTGTAACTATACAAATAGTGAAATATATTGTATAGTCGTTGTCTAATAGTAATTACATCTGAAAGGCGATTAGAGGTACAAAACATTACCCTACGTTTACTTTAATTTTACCTTTCTTTATTCGTTATTTTTTATTTATTGAATTTCATGTGTAATATAATGCTATGGTCTTCAACATTTTTATATGTACACTTTAGTTAAATATATTTTATATCCTAATGTTTATGACAATTTTCCAACATGATTCTTCTATTTGTTTTTTATTAAATTAATTTTTATTTTTACTTTTATTTTGAGAAAAACGGTATCCTTTAATATTTTTTACCTGCAATTTTATTTTTTATTTTAGTAAAATATTTATGGATATAATGCTCTTAGTTCTTGTAACATGCGTACAAAGTCCGTATTATAGTGTATAAAAGTCAATTTCGGAAAAAGTCAATAATACCAAAAGTCAAGTTTTTTTTGGTATTATTCAAAAATCATTATTTATTTTAAATTACTTCTTTTCAAGTTGTCCATTTTTTATCAGTTATCAAGTATGACTAATAAGCTTGGTTGAACAGATGTCCATAAATTGTATGTCCTTCACCCTATTTTATGAAATAGCAATATATATATTAACAACATTTTTTTAAATATATTTTTTGTAAATTATAGCTCATGTGTCTGATGTATGAACTATATTATTGTCAAGTATCATTCAAATACATAAAGTAGTTTTTGCGTAACAAACAAACAAACATACATCCTTACTTTCACATTTATAATATATAGGGATTTGTTATTTTGTTTATCCAAAGTAGTAGTGTTACACCATTTTAATTAACAACATAGAAAACTATGTCTGTAACATCATTAAAAAAAAATCGCAATAGGCCGATCCCATTATAATTAAAAAAAACGGCAAAAATTTAATGCATAAAATATCGAAAGTAATGTCACAACAATATTACATAGCTTCGTAGAGTTGTTTTTTGTAAAGTTTCAAACAATCTTAAACAAATAAAATCCCAGAAAGAAACAGCCACTTTTGGTCATCTCTGATGGGACAGAAACGATCTTCAATGCATACGTTTGAGGCGACTTTTATTCAATATTCGCAGATACACATATCTAGTATTACTTGTATAAAAAATTGTCATATCGACATTTAGAACTGTATGAAATCTCTGTCAGATTATCTTTTCTTCTAACTGTAAATCACAAAGCTCGTTTAATCAAAAACTCTCTAAAAACTTAATAAGTTTCACTAATATCAGAGATTTTGGAAATTATCACCGAATATAATCAAGATAACAGCTGCCAGATAGGTATGAGGTACCATAAAAGATCCATAATTATGAAAAATAAATGATACATAATATTATAACACAAAATTTCGATGAGAAAGACTATATTTAGATCTCTCTCTTAGTATTGTAGCTATAAAATTTAATAAATAATCATATGTATCCAACCTAGTTATGTTATATTTCGAACTAGTAGGTTGACAATATCATGTTGTAAGGATGGGATAAGAATATTGTATTAATAACAAGGCTTTCTACAGAACAGCACAAAAATAATATAAAATCTATAAAAGCGGTCTAGGTGCGACCCGAAAGGTCCACACGACTAACTTCCCAGTATATATCATATGTTTTAATATTTATAATTTTTTTTGTAAAATTTTTTTTTTTTCATTTGTCCGGGGACTTTCCAGCGGGGACTTTGCCACCTGCATCCCCGAAGCCCCTTGTAACCCCAGCGGGGGCTTCGAGCCTTGCACCCCCATGACCTAAAAACAATATAAATGATGAGTGATAATACTGACAATTTTTCATTCGTTACAAAAAACGGCTAGACCGATTTTGCTCAAAACCTAATCAGGTCTAAGTTACATAACTATGCTTTAAATGAAACTTTTTGCATGTCAATATCATTATTTGTTCTCGAGATATGCGAGATGAATATTGAATCCGATCATACATACATACATGTGCACACACAGACATACTTTTAAAAACCACACTATTCGACTCTAAAGGCCTTGAAACGTGGAGATATGTCTAAATTTTCAATTTGCATTCCATGTTCCATTGAAAAAGGATGGGATAAATAAAATCGCAATCATAAATCAATCATTTATATTTGAAATTTCAATAATTATTTGAATAAAACCAAAAAAGTGTATTCTCAATACAAAATTTACAAAATAAACAATTTTATGACTTCTTTTATTTTGGTATTGTATAGCCCATTCTCGGAGTACCGTCTTCAGTTTTTAATTTTTTATGTAGCTAGTTAAAGTCGTATTATTTTACATTGTTTTAATTCAAAAATTCCAAAAAACCTTTTTTTTTACTTTTCACCATTAAAATCAATATACAGGTCTTGTTGTTTACTGGTTCACTGTTAGTCATTCACTGTTGGAAGCTCACCAGAACCTTTCTTTCGTTCATTTGAAATATTGTTGTCCGACGCGTTATGTCGGCAATATTTCAATTGAACAACTTGCCCCGTTGCTAAATTAGCCCATTTCAACCCTAAACAAATGATACAAACATTGAATGAAAACTTAAGTTAATATATTAATTTTTTGTTAGGACTGTACATTATGCTTTTACCTTATATTTGGTGTTCGTTGTATATTCATGTTGTTTACATAATGTTAAATAATCATTTATTCATTGCAGAAGTTGATGATAGTGTAACGCCTCAAGTGGTTGTTCATACGTATATAGGTTTATACCTGAGGTAATACTGCTAACTAAATTTCATGTTAAAATATAATGCATACCAGCTCATACAAACACACATACTATAATGAAAAGCAACCATCTTTTGCCTACTCTAACACAACAAACTTTGTTATTTGAAACAACAACAACTACAACGCCAATATCATATGAACGATAGGACCTTTTGACCTTCATTTACTTACCATGTAATGAAATTTTATATTAATACCTATCTATATTTACAGAATACATAATGTATTTATTAAAATTATATTCACATTTGTTTATTTATAAACTTTGTTTTACGAAAATGATAAAGTCTAAGTCATAAAGCTTACAATGATATTTTGAATGTAGACTCATTTCTTATTAAAGTTGCTTGCTACTTCTCATACGGAGCTTTGTAAAGGAAATAAATTCATCTACAGATTAAATAAATTCATATACACTCTTATACAGATCATACACGTTTACTAATTTATTTGAAACTAGCTTGATATCCAACCGCTTCACTGGGCTTTAAAGTAAAAATTTCACAAGAACACTTCGTTATAGCCTTCACCTCGCTTGCTCTCACTTACCTCTCCTTCATTTTATCGTAAAAACGTGTATCGCAGTACTTTTTCAGAAATTTTATACTGATTTTGCAAATATCAGTCAAGTGTGGTAAACAAAAATAGTCAAATGCAGTCTTCATTTTAACCTTGCGCATCACTGATGATAATACCCTCTTAATCAATTTAATGTTTGGGTAGCTTTAATCCATGTTTAATTCGATTGTGTCAGTGAAATTTTACTGCAAATAATCTACAGATAATTTCGGATTATTATGGTAAACTGCATTTTAGAAGATATTTTGTCGATGGATATTTGGATCGATAATTTTCTTGTCAATGTGAGCGTTTAAAAGCACAATGAGTTCATCTACTAAATGCAAACATTTTATTAAATAATATTAAAATTTAAATAACTGTAATTAATTTTTCATACTAATATAACGACAACCTCATTTCAATAATCGGTGCTATATTATGTATCTACAGTTTAAAGCTAACGTAGTACGTGGTACCTAACTTACGAATATCCGTAAAATAATTATTATCAGGATGTCAATTATTATTGTGGTGGTAATATTTATAAGCATAAAATAATTTTCAATTCCCACCTGTGTGATTAAATTTATGTGGATAATTTAGGATGATTTATTAGAGATTTATTTGAATTTGACTGACCCTTCGTCATATTCGTATGAGCATACAGTACACACGTATTGAAACAGGGTGACACCTAAATTGGTTTTTTTTTCTCCAGAGTAGTAAAAATACAAATAAATCAAAAATATTTTTCACCTGATTACGGCACCGGCAATGAAGAAGATTATGATTTTAGTGTGGATGTCTATTTGGATGTTACCAATTGCCGAAAGCAAAACTTTTTTAATAATCTAGTGGTTCTGCTTAGAAATTCTAAAAAAATATTGACATATGTATTCTATTGTTTGAGTGTGCCTGGCATGCCCTATAATACTAGAGGGTTTTCGCTGCCTAAGAGGTATTTGCGTCAAAATAAACATAAAGTTACCTTTGCGGAGCCACGTGGTAGCTTCAGATGCTAAAGCTATGAATATATATTGACGTCGTAGCATTATCATTGCGTTTGTTTTGATAATTTTTTTAGTTAACCAAATAATATATATAATTAAACTTTGTCATCCTAAAATTATGAATTTATTTAATATGGTTAGATTGCTTCGCAACTAATGGTGATTGAAATTAAATGCTGTTACACCCTGTAATCATGCTTTTACTACACTGGCAGAGGAATTAAATTACGTAAACCAACACATATATCATACATATTACTGGTAATTTAAATTGTATTGTGGAGTCCATATTCATAAACCGTATAATGACTTGGTAGGTCTGGTAAGCTCCATCATTATATATGTTATGATGTGAGCTGAGAGTTTTACTTAATATGAGAAAAGCTTTATCGGAAACTATTGGTACCGATGACTTAGTTAGGCCAAACATGTATGACAACGGTTACCTTGTTAATATAGAATCTCTGCATTTCATTACCAACAAGTATTATAATTTTTATAATGAATAGGCCAACCAAATGTAACCTTTTTAAAAATAGTCCAATAAAAGAAAACCCATTGAATTCGAGTGGATTGATTATTTTCTGAGTGGACTAAAGTTCAAA
Organism: Chrysoperla carnea; assembly: GCF_905475395.1. Classification (NCBI taxonomy): domain Eukaryota; kingdom Metazoa; phylum Arthropoda; class Insecta; order Neuroptera; family Chrysopidae; genus Chrysoperla; species Chrysoperla carnea. The sequence goes on from NC_058339.1 coordinate 43,325,614, forward strand.
TTAAAAAAACTATATTATTTATGAATTTTTAGGCAATTTTTGTTTAATTTATTGCTGTTTATTTCAATCATCAGTTTTGTTTGTCAATTGATTCAAGGTTATTGACTACAATTCTGTAAAAACTTTACCAAAGATTCCCTGGACCTTTCAAAAATAAGTTTCGTTATATTTGTATCTCCATTTTTCACTCAGAGGATGAAAGGCTTATTAATTAAAGTTTAAGTAAATCATTAGGATTTAGGGTAATTAGGAACAACTTGTTATCACCTTGCATGCGAAAAGTTGTAGAACAGGAAACTCATTGGTGTGATCTGCAAGTATCGCATCTCAACCTCAACTTGTTGTCTTCATTTTCGTGCTTGTAGTTTTTATTTATTTTTTTGATACAACTGTATAAAGTAGAGTAACATAGGGTACATTGAAACAACTGCGATATTTGTATATTTCAGGACGTATTTTCACACAAAATTGTTGTATTTCGCTATTATAGAAAAATTATATATATGTAATTAAAACAAATTAAATTATATATTTATTATATGATTTATTATTATTATTCCATTATTTTTTTATTGATTTTCATTTTTCTTTCATTTTTTTTTTTTAGCAATAAAATTTATTTTGAATGCTCGTATTTTTTTATAAATATTGCATGATTATCATAAACTTAGATTGGAAAAAAGTTAGTAATCAAAGTTCAAAAGTATTCGAACCCTGTTTCAAAAGTTCTCTGTGAAAGTTATCGAAATTTTGTTTACCTACATGTTTTACAATTTGATAAGAGAGAATATAAAATGATCTATGCTTAAATAAGTGAAGCAGATTATTTTCAATATCATTATATACATATTGCATAATTCATTTTGTAATTTTTCTCTCTAATGTATAATTTTTAAGATATTAAATAATGTTCTTTAACGGTCATGTTAAGCTCTACCCTGTGAATAGTAAAATTTAATATTGTACCATTATTATAATTTAAACAAATATAAAGAAGCTCCAAAATTACACAGAAGCCTAAATTGCTCCTGGAGCCTCTTTTATATGGTCTAGGACGTTGTCTCCTTGTCACTACTGTTATACGTAAATGACTCTATTATTTGTATAATATTCCTGTGTACATTAAGTAATATTTTTAATATTTGTGTACGTTTTATATTTGCCAAAGAATATCTCTCATAGTTAGGGAATTTGGGTTTGATTTGGGTGTAATTCTTTCCTTTGTTTCTACTTGTTTAAAAAAATATAAATTTTGATTGTTAAGACATTGAAGTGTTCGTGGAGTTTTCCCTCATATGTTCAAATTGCAAAAGCTATACAAAATATCATATATGAAGGACTTTAATTTTTATAAAAGTACACAAAAACAAATGCGCGTTTGGTTTCATAATAAAAATACGATAGTCCAATTAGTTTTTCACCAAATTCAATATTTTCCTTTTAAAACTCTGAGAACCCTTCTTTGTTTCACTATGCCACATCTCCCCTAATTAATGCCTTCAACATGCATGTATCTGTATATTCATATTTGTATATTTCAATATACATATACGTTTATATGCATAATTTGATGACCGAATGCAATATCTATGAAAGTAGAGTAATGGGAGACAAACGAAATTACAGAGACCATCAACTGTAAATAAAACGTAATGATTCGTAATATTTAACAGTTATATTTGTATCTATAATGTACGTTGTAGGTTTATAATACATATCCGCTTTAATGGATACATTATAGGTGTACATACGAATATCAACACTATATGATATACAAGTAACATATAGACATACAAATACATGAACATATACATGAATATTTAAAATTTATTTGACAAGTGATTCTAAGAGACGGTACGGTATAAGGTTGATCTTAACCCATTTTGTAACCAGATGAGAAATATTTTAACACGTCTATCATAGGTTTTCTATCAAAAAGTGTTCATAGCTATTTTTATACCATGTATATGAAATATACCAAGGTATACTAAGTTTAGTTCCAAGTTTGAAACGCTTAAAAATATTGATGCTATGAACAAAATTTTGGTATAAGTGTTCATAAAATCACCTAATTAGTCCATTTCCGGTTGTCTGTCTGTCTGTCGCCTGTCCGACTGTCATCACGATTGCTCAAAATTGAACAGAGATATCAAACTGAAATTTTTATAGCGTGCTGAGGACGTAAAAAGTGAGGTCGAGTTCGTAAATGAGCAACATGAAAAAATAAACAACTTTTGTTTGAAACATTTTTTCGTAAACATCACTGTTTACCGGTGAGAGCGCAAAATATGTGCAAATTGTAGTACTTTATGGGTATACCAGTTATATGTGTGTGACATGTATGTATGTGTAATGTGACAGATTCATCAACACTGTCCATACATGGTATTTCAACAATCAACTCAGTCAATTGTTTATTTTCACTTGTAAATTAAATTAATTTTTTCCACGAACGGTTTTTTTGTAGGCAAACCCATGCCATCTTTCTTCTGATACCAATTTCGATTGTGAAACAGACCGGTGTAGTTAGCTATATTAGCTTACCTAATCATATGGTATGAAGAGATCTACAACGATCTGTTAACCATCTCGAAATGGGTATCAAATAAAAGGTAACTTAATTACAAAAATAATGTTATACCTGGTTATCAGATAAGTGAAGTTCGACCTTATACCATCTCTTGTATTAAAATCAAACACGTTTCTAATAAAATGCTACAAACGTTTACCATTTTCTATAACAACATAGATTTTGTCACCTCTGTTAAGCTTATTAGACGCTTTTTATGAAATAAGCTATGACCGACAAATTAATTAATGGCAAAAGGATTGCAAGCAGCAATCGGTTTGAGATAAAAATCAGATAGTGTTAGATATATAAAAAAGACTGTTTTCCTCCTTATTAAAGTAAGTTAATCGAAAAAGTTAAAATAGATATCGGACGGTAAAGTAAGATTCGTAAATTGTCAAGAAAGAAAAAGCAATTAACTAGCAATTAGCTCTGATTTTCTAATGTAACAAATAATATTTTACGCTATAGTATTTTAGCAGTTCTCTGCTGGATGAATGTTGAATGTAGAAAAGTAAATATAGTGAGACTCCTAAGAAAATTAAGATTCTGAAAATATTAAACGATTTACTCGTTCCGAGACTCCCTAATATTCCACTGTCTTTCGGTCTATCTAGAGCCAATGTTTTGCGATTCTGATGATGTTCGTTTTAAAATTTGAATTTCCGTTTTAGGAGTTTTGAATTTCTCTCACTAAATTTGTACTTGTATTAATTAATTTTAAGAAATTAAACAGATATTAATTACTATAGTAATGGTTTAGTTGAAATTTCCAGCCAATAAAGTTACGGAAAAAAAAATTTAGCCAAATTTAAATTTCAAGAATAGTAGTCAAATAGTAATTTTATTCAGCACAAAATTGCGGAAGGGGAAATTTTAGTAGAATTTGTTCTTTGGTACATTGTTAATAAAAAACATAAATTTCCAATCTCGTATATTAAAAAATTTAGCATTATTTCTATGATCTGTAAATAATCTGAAAATTATTATGTAGATGAGTTTTGCGTGTGAATATATATTACGATACATGCTCGTACATATCATGGTTTGTACATTAACAAAGATGAATACTTCAAAAAATATTACTGAAATATATTTACATAAAAATATAAAAATATTGTAAACAAATTATAATTCTACATACCTACGGAAAAAATATAACAATTTTAACAGACTTTTTCATTTCAGATATATGATCTTCTCTTTACATACTTCAGTTGTTTTTCATTTTATTTATATTTTCTTCTCTTTTTTTTGTATGTGTAAAATTTGTCTAGTGTAGGTTCAAATCTATACGTATTTGCTTTTTTAATGAGTTTGTAAATAATATTATTTTCAATGATTATAAATTCAACCTGCAGGCTGTTTATCACTGTAATTCGATAATGCCCATAGTAACATTTGTTGTGTTTCTATATTTAGGCCTCGAATTTATAGGATTCATTACATTTTTTAAACATACTTGCGTACACTACGGCACAATAAATATGAATCACGCTCAACCACATTTTACTCACACAGTTTAGATCAATTGAAAAATAAATGTCTCTCGTATAGTTGCTAGTGTTTTATCTTAAGTGAATGAAAATCTTCTGTTAAAATGGTCCTTATTAGGTCAAATTAAATAAAAAAAATTAAATGAAGGTTCAAAACTTTGCATTCGAATGAAATTTTGTAGAATTGTTCAAAACACCATCATAAAAGAAATCCAAGAAGTCGTCATCGATCCGACACGTGGAAAAAAATTTACGCAGGGTCAAATATCACAAAAATAGGTTTTTCGTGATTTTCGGTAAAACGGATTTGTATCATAAAATTAGCTCAGACGAAAAATGTAGATGAGATATTTAAAAATAAAAATATCTCAATGCTTTTTTTTCCTAAGAGCCACCGTTTCTGAAATATACCGATTCAAAAAATTGGAAGAGTTGCAATTGTCATAATATGTAGAAGTTTGCTTAGTTGGTTAAGGCGTAACCAATTCCGTCCGCGGCATGCATAGGATAGCGGGTTCGATTCCGGCCGTCGCAACAAATTTAATTTAATTAATAGTTGTGATGGGCTGGTGTAGTGCATGGTATATGCATGATGGCGGTGTACTCTGAAATTGAGGAGCTGATAAACGAAATTATCAGCAGGCGGTGGTTAAACACATATATGGTATCATAACGGGCCCTATAGCCTAAGTGTGTCCTTAGCTGCGTAAAACAATCCCTTCGAGTGTTATGGAAGGGGGATAGTTGTGATCAAGATACGAAGAGGCTATAAAGCGGTGGTTTTTACTTTTAAGCCCAGTGAAGCGGGCGGGTATCAAGAAGCTAGTAGTAAATATTCAAAAGAAAAGTCTAAACTGAAGTCGTCTCCAACGTATTCTTTATAACCAATATGATAGATGAGGGTAGCAGCATCCATTGATCTGGATATTGGTTACACACAGTAATGATCGTCCACATTACATCCTTTAAACAAATTAATTTATTATTTAGTTGCAAAAGTTGCAAATGAACTACTATAAATTATGTTATAAATTCGAAACAAATTTGTTTTAGTTTTCAAAAACTAGTATTATTTGTTTATTTCTCATTAAACTGAGGAACGACGATGAAATGTTTGTTTAATAATTAATAATTTGATTTATGTTCCTTTCTGCACAGAGTATAGCTCACAAAGTTACATATTGTGTAAATATGGTATGGTTTTTAAAAATCCCGTAGAAATGTTCAACATCTATAAATTATTATAACATTAACGTTAAAAGAATCACGTTAATATGAATAATTGAATACTTGAGATGTTGTAGCATTTATCTTTGAATCATGTTTTACTTGCAAGGCACCAAACTTTCGTTTTATCAATTGTTTCGTTTTTGATGCACAAAAATTTCTTGTACATTAAAGAGAAATCAAAATTATGCATAAAAAAGCAAAAATAATTTGGAAGTAAATAATTTTCTTGCGAGCATTTACGCTTTGAAATAGACGTCAATAAGTCAATTTTAAACTAGGAACGTGATTGGCATTGACTTCAAAACGTAATTGCTTGCAAGGAAATTATTAATAGGAATATTTATTACTTTTCTGTGTCTTGTTTTGAAGTCGGTTCTATTTTTAAAAAAATTTTTATTTTATCGTGATTTTAAGACGTCTTCTTACTACAACTAACCTCTGATGAACAAAAAAATTTTTCCTTAATTTTTTATATTGTGAAACAATTTTTGTGCACTTCTTAGTCAACATGTCAAAAAAATTCCTAGTGCAGCAGCTGCGTTAGCTAAGCGAATTGCCTTTGAGATTCAGAAAATATGACATTATTTTCTTAAAATCGAATAATGCATTTTTAACTATTCAAGAATTTTAATTTCTAAAACTAAGCGTCTACAGAAAAAATCACAAGTGCACACTCAATCAAAAAATACAAAAATATTTTTATTTTGAAAAAATTCGAAATTTTATACTTTGCGCACAAATAGAGCTTTTGCTTTTGTACTGACGATGGAATTTTGAAAAAATATCTTCGAATGTTCATCAATCCTACTTAATAGATGTCAAAAATGACCATCGTTAAAATTAATATATATTCTTTTAGTTTCCTTAAATTTATTGCAAAAAACCACTGCTTATATGTTTTTCCCTGTACTTCCACCTTATAAATTTCTATTTCCGTTCATTTCGACGTTTCGTTATGATCATTATGCTGTATCTTAACAGAACTTCGGATTATTTCAGTTAAACTAGACATGAATAAAAAACTGACTTCAACAAGTATAAATAATAACTGAGTTAATTGTTGAAAAACCTGCTTAGACAATGTTAAATATCAGTGCGTTAAATATCAATGCGATAGTTTTGGATTGTTCTAGTATTTTTTAGAAACATTTTGTTCTCTTTTTTAACAATTATTTGTGTATACAAACAAATTTTCATCCATCTATTTTTATAGGTTTGGAGAAAATGAACACAAACATTTTGCCTGAATTTGATTTCTCATCGGAAAACAATGATGTTTACGTAAAATATTCCAAACAAAAGTTGTTTATTTTTATATTTTTAAGAGATATCAAAAAACACTTTTTACATTTAAACTCTTGTTCTACCTTAGAAGTTTACAAGATGAGACTACGAAGCCTATTTGACCTATGTTGCAGGTTTGCGCACTCAAACTCATTTTTTAGCCCTGAGTACGCTATCAAAATTTTAGCTTGATTGCTTTTCGGTTTTGAGTTATGGAACTAAAATAAGTATACCTTATTGGTATACTTCATATATGTACAGGGTATAAGAGTTCCATTATGTACATAAAAACGGCAAGCTGATAATAACGTGATAATAAAATTTTAATTTTAAGTTTCTTAAAAAAAACATCAATGCAATAATATCCTGAATAAATCTAATAGTAACTTCCAATGAATCCTGAATATATCTTCTAGAATCAGGAAGTGAACAATCACTCTTGCCCTCATTATCTATCTTTCTACTCTACATTTATTTTTATTTATTAATAAAAGCTATGTATTAGTTTATTAAAAGTTTTTATCCTAGTTTTTCCTTTTAATTTTAGATCGTACACAAATAAAATGTACCAACGACAAGCTACAACGATCGTGTTGTCTCTTTGAAACATAAATTATTTTTACCAAGTACGTAACATAATGTTGTTTACATTATGAATAATAAACGATTTCCTTTGTAAATATCATCATATTGAGATACGTTCTAATTTATGTTGTATTTATTTTTGATGTTGTTGAAGGATATATCGTAATAACAAGAATCAGACCTTTAAAAAAGGTTGAATCGAAAAATATTTTCAAAAATGGTAAGTGAAAAAAAAATTAGATCTTCTAACGACAAAATACAAAAGACAATATTTACAAGTGAAAACAAACACTTGATTGTGTTAATTATTGAAATACCATGTATAGACAGAGTTGATTACTCAGTGTTGATTATTCATTTTAAAAATGATTTGGAACGTTTTGGAACATGATGTTCCAGACGTTTCGTGAATGCTCAAAAATGGTCTACATAATCTTCCAAAAAGTTATTCTATAAAATTAAAGAATCATCTTGAATGTCTATGAGAATATTTTCATCAGTATAAGTCTAACAAAGAGAAATAGTTTTGAATCCATCAATACATTCTTAAACAGCAACAAAACAAAACTAAATTTTAAGTAAACACCCTGAAAGTTATCGAAAGCGTTGTATTAGTTATACCGAAAGTAATTGCAAATAAATGTTAATATTTATCATTTTATACTTCATCAACAGCGTTTACTGCAAAATACTCTTCTAATCTAAAATAAATATAATTATTTAAAAAATTGTAATTTGCAAAGAGATGTTGTTTGGTAATATATACATACATTTCGTAACAACGTTGTTGATATGTTTGTTTTAAAATTGAGTTTACTTTTAATAATAATAATAATAAAATTATACAGTATGTCATAACATATACAGTTAGATAACAGAGTTTCAATTATAAGATACTAAAGCAAATTCGTTGTGTGCGTAGTCATGGTAGGGACAATAAAAACGATGCCAACGCTTTCAGTAAAAATTTGGGCGTTAAAGGAGGCTGTTACGACTAACTTGCAATTCTTGACATGTAATTAATTAATTAATTAAACACTAATTACTTAAACTGAATGCATTAAAAATTGTGAAAATAAGGCACAAATATTATTTTTCAAATGTAAATTATCATAATTTTTTATTTAAATTTGTGAGACAATAATATTAAATTGTCAATGTAAGTCATTAATGCAATCCATACAATTATATATGCATCCATACAATTCTATAATTAAAGTAGTTTATCGTTAACATGGAAACGCCTCCAATAAAACACACGCATGGTGCGAATACTTAACTTACGTTGGAACTACAACAGGAGTCGTGAAAAGCTAGATGTTTTTTCAAAGAGAATACCTTAGTTTTAGGAACAACTTATCCATTCTTCAATTATATTTGCAACACTTTTTGGTGTAAATTTGAAACACTTAGTAAACTAAAATTAGAAACACTAAATGTTATAAAAAATTAAGACAGTTTTGTATATTTTAAGATTCCACCATGCCTGTGCGGAAACCTTCGTAGTAACATAGTCTGCACAATATGTTTCTTACTTTTAGGTTCTACCGGAAATTTATCTTCATAAACTAAATATTATAATTTTGCTGCTGACGCAAGGAGCTAGCCTTTGTGCATATGTTTTACTGTTCGATAAAAACTTAATTATCCATCAGCCAAATTTACTTTCCTTTGCCCGTAAAAAATTTATCACAATAGTCGTTGTACGAAAATTTGGACGCCAAGAGAACTTCGACAACGAAGTGTAAGTCGTAGTTGGAGTATCACGACCATAAAAATTACGCAAACAATCTTCTACCATGTTTACATCGTTGGTATACAATTATTTACCTTTTACATGATACTAGAAAAAAAATCATCAAAAACCACAAAATGAAAAAGGTTAGTTTTCTATATCACTACATTTTGGGAACGGTATGCTCTCTAATTTCTTTAGCTATTAAACATGCCTTTATCAAACATCCAAGCCAAACAAAAACACAGAGATTACACTTCAATATAGGATTACAACCTCGTATTCTTGTCACACTGCCTATCTTTGCACAAATATAGGATAATATCAAATGTTGATGAATAAAGAATGAACGAGAAAGGTAATCAACTTTAAAAGCTTTTAATATGGTTTTATGATGGCATAGTCGAGTAATAAACTAACCAACGTATAGTGTAGTACCAGTACATATAATGGAAATGGTGTTTGGCTGCAAAAACATGTATAAACAAATAGTAGGTAGGTATAATGTTTTTAGATAATATAATTTTGTTATATAATCTTTTCAGTTTTTGCTTGAAGCTTAATAGATGTACATTCGTATAAAAAAGTGTGTATGTACAGACAGAATATTTTTTGTTGTTCAACGGGTACTTAGATCTAGGAATCTATGAAGACGATATGAAAACAAAAGGTTGTTCAATAATAGGTTACCACTTTAATGGAGAAGACGTGTATTTTAAGGACATAATATAAGGGTATTTACTAGAAAATTATAATATAATTTTAAATATTACTCTCATTTTATGTTCGTAAAATACATTTTACCTCTTTTTAAAGTTGGAATACAGTTCAGCCAAATAATCTATGTTTAATGTGCGATGTGTATGCATATTTATACAGTTTCCCTATTTGTCTTGTTTCCCTAATTTGCTTGACTTAATATTTGAGACATTAAAATTTCTATAAAAATATTCTGTGGGTAATTACTATTAATATACATTGGATATTGTTAATTCGATTATTTTCATTGTTAATTAGATTTGTAATCATGATTTACCATTTTACAGTTCATGTTTTAAGTAAAATTTACAAAATTCATTTTAATATTATTTATATATTTTTCGGGAACGGAAGCAAAAACTCGAATAATTTGGGTAGGTTTAATTTTCAAATTTATCTAAAACTATTAACTTTCGGTAAAAAAAGGCTTTATATTTTATATATTAAAAAAAATTTTTGCATACTATAGTCCAAATAAAATTAATATATATTTTTATTCTCTGAGAAAATTCTCTTGTACAATTTTTTAATGAAAATTGTACTAGACATCATCCTAAAAATCTGCTTTTTATTTCTCCACACTCCGACATTGATTTTCATTTAGTACAATCAATAAAGTTAAATAATTTTTATACAAAAATTTCGTTTTATTTTTTTTAAATTCGTTATTAAAATAATTTTTATGAATGTCATTAAATTGAAAAAGATACACAAACTCAGTAAAACGCTACATTTTGTAAACATAAAAATCTAATAAAAATGTAAATGCAACACTTATCATGATATGTTCATTCAAAAAAATCACGTGTTTAAAACAAAAAGGTTTTAAAAGAGTTTGTTATTCGCTTCAACTAAATATATTTCATTCAGACTTTTTATCATTTTCCTTATGTACACAAAAATACTTTTGTGTGTGTTTGTTAATTGTCGTATATCAACGTAGGTGATGAATTACTGTCGTTATTAATCACCACACCTCGTAACAATTCCCGTCTCTGTTTCAGTGATTGTCAGCCACTTAGTTTAGCATTAAATTTAATAATAATTGATATTTCTAAAATTAATAATTATAATACATAGACAGCTATTACGAAACTTAATATAGGTATATAATTTGAAGACGAAAATAACTTTTAATTATTTAAAAACTGGATAATAGGAGATAAAAATTCTAGTTTTGAACGTCACCTAGGAAGAAAATGTATGCCACGTTAAAAACACCGGTTCACGATCAAAAAATTTTCATAATTATGCGGCCCATAGGCCATTCTATTTAATGGAGTTTTGTTGTGATTTTTAAAGTTTATCTTAAATTAGTTCACGACCAATCACTGAATCTAGGCAACATTAGGCACTGTCAGTATTTCCATGGGAGACAAAATAAATCACTCCAGTTCCTTTATTTTTGTATATCTTCTATATACATTAAAGAAGAAACTGACTGACTGACTGATCGATTAATGCACAGCTGAAACCGTTGGGTCTAGAAGCACGAAGTTATACACAAACTTTTGACGTAAGTATGCAATAAGGAGGTATTTTTAGAAATTTTATCCCCTAAGAGGTTATAACAAGGGTTGAAAATTTGCATGAAACTTGGTTAATTTTGAAGTTAGAAATGCTAAAATGATATATGATATCATGTTCAAAAGTATACTACTGTATTACTATTTTCAAAAAATTCATTTCTCAGGTGGGTTAAATTAGGGATGAAAGTTTATAAGCCATTCAAATTTTTTAAGTCATTCATTAAGGAAGCGCAGGCAACTTCATTAACTTCATAACTGAATGCCACGTTATTTTACAAGTGCATGTTAGGTTAAGTTGATGTTTAGGGGGTGAACTAAGCAGGACAAGCGGGCTGAAGGATAGCATATTGGTCTTCAAAGTTGGCATTGTTCAAAATTCGAGTAGTGTAGAGGTAAAAGAGAACGAAAAAATGCCCCCATATAAAAAATCATACGTAGACATATGCGTATAAATAGTGAAATTTAAAAATTGGGTTAATACATAGATCTGACCATGAATCGTAGAGATATGCTGAAATTTTAATTAAGATTTTTGGACTGATTACAAGAACTTCTCTATACTTTCTAGGTTTTTCTAACGCCTGAGTAGCTATTTTGATAATATTTTCTTTAAATTATTTTTATAGACCCAATAAAAAAATACTGTTAAGTACCAATTTGATATTTCTTTAACATTTATGGAATATAAAAGTATTCTCCAACTGTTAAGTAAAATTCGTCAATTATAAATGTTTCCGTTATACTGCAATAACAGAGAATAAACGTTCATAAATAGCTCTCCCGGGTATCGTCATTCAGGTGTTCTTCGAATATTACTTCCTATATAGCTATTATTTCTATGCGAAAACATTATTGATATTCGCTTAAGTCTATCAAAAGAAGATTTGCTTTATACAAATAAATACAAACAAGCAAATAGAGACAATAAAGTACCCAGAAATAAATAATCAGAAATTTCTATTCACTGAATGAACGTACTTCTCTATCTGAGTTAGGTATATGAAGCTAAAAAACAATCTGTGGACGCAACATCAAGTAAAACATTTCATTTTGACCAGGTTCAATATTTTCAAAAATCAATTCTTAACTTTCAAACCTTTCCAAAATGAAAATTGTGAATTTCTAAATTCTGAACTTAATTTTTTCCTTTTCGTCTTCTTTGGTACATTATACGGTATTGTCCTTCAATGTACACCTGCTTTGTCATCTTGAGTAAATGTGAGCTAAGAGATACTACATCTAAAATAATATTTTCAGAACATATATTTAATTTAATACTAGCCGCTACCCGAAACTTCGCTCAGGAATTTCAATTTTCAAAACAAACACTGCCACTTTACAATATAGGTAAGGTTTACACAATATAGATAAATTTTTGAAACCTACGATTACCTTAGAATGCTGCCCGAGTTGCTCGTTGGTAATGTAGTTTTCTATAGGAGCAAGACTTAAAATTAAAATTAAAGTAAGTTTTAAAGTTTATCTCTTACAAACAGCCATAAGAAAATTCCATATTTTTCTTAATAATATTAGTTTAGATATAATAATATATATACATATATAAATATACAGCTGTACGTTTCTAGGCTAAGGCTCAAAAAAGAGTTTGACATAGGAGCGTTGCCAGTCACTAGAGCAGAAGGGGCAGTCTGACAGATGCAGAATATGAATTAAAAGAAAATAAATTTAAGCACCATTTTAATAAAATTTTTAAATAGGGCAAACACAATATTTTTGAGCTTTTCTTACACATGTGACTTTATTTTGAGAGATTTTGAGACGGTACACTTTGCTGTTTTGATTGTTCATGATTATTGGGAATTAAGATAAAGCAATCAAAATAATTTTTTGAGGAAGATTACACTGTTTTATAAATAAGTCTGCATTATATTATGCAAAACGACCACCTTCAATAATTCTGCCGAACAATTCAAAACGACCACCTTCAACAATTCTGCCGAACGATCCGTTAAAGAATTATTTTTACATAGTCTCCTTGACCAACTTTGTTCTATATGTATCTACTTTAAATGCTCTTATAAAATATATAAATTTTATTTTTATAAATATGCACTACCGATAGAACGATTACGGCCATTAAAATTGAAACAACTTTTATATAAAATTTCCTTGATTTATTCGTTTACATCGATATCGAAAATTTAAGTTTAATAGTAATTTATTGTTAAACTTAAAATGGTCCTTAAACAAGAGTTACACCTTAATTTCGTTGTAATACCAAAAAGCGCTTGAAATTTGTTAATCGAACAATACAAATTATAATACGAGTGCAATTTAAAAAATTTTAAAAAACCCCCGAGAAATTTTACAGATAGGGAACTTGCACTTGATACATAGTTCACCCATTAAATAAGCTTCCAAACGGAAGAAAAAATGCATTCATTCATTTAGGCGCCACGATTCCACAGACAGACATACAGACACACAGACAGGCAGACGTGGGTTTTCGTTCGAGGGTTAAAAACCCAGAATTAACAAGAAAATCATCTTGCAAAGTAAAATAGGTTTTAAAGTCTTTTGTTTAGTCATAAAAAATTGAAGTAAAAAATAAAAAATGGCCGATTAAAATAATTCCAATTTTCTTGAACATTTTAAACAAGAAGGCCAAAAACAAGAACGCATCTTCACATGAGCCTTATGTCTTGTTAGATTTCTGACAACCTATTCCGATGACTATAAGCATGGATGGCCTAAGATTTTGTTGATTTTTAATCCATTGAGTCATAGCGCTTTCGAGAAAATACTATTTTTAATATGGTATTTATCCAGTAAATTTGAAGATGAATCATAATAGATTAAAGTTTAATGTACTCGTAACGCAGTACCGAATTGATATTTTGATGCTTCGCTCAATGATTTTGAACTTTATTGCACATATACAAAAGTTATCTGTTAAATAAATCACAGTAATATTCTATACATTTAAATATTTCAAGTTTCAATGGTCTTTTTAAGCGCATTTCAATATTTTCTATATAAAATTGTTATCAATATTCGTACAATACCATACAATAGTTTGTTCTTACATATCATACATGTATCATACAACATAAAGAGCATTTATAAGTCTAAATATCGTAGCAACAGTAAAATATAGAAATAATCTTTGAAAATTTTCATGATTTATTAAACTTCTAGAATGTTCTATGATATCAGTACTTATCTTCTAAAAAGAACAGTGGTGTTTTGTTTGTTTCAGCATTTCCTTTCGTTAGAGAATGTTTTCTATATTCAAGGAACTTAAGCTGTCAATTAACAGAATAAAATATTTGAAGGACTTTATTTAAACATAAGAAATTGAATGCGATACCAACAGGACAGATGGGAAAAAATTGCTCTTCATAAAACAATTTAAACGAAGCTTAAATTTCCAACCTTACAATTTTCATTGAATTTTATGAAATTTTACCCTTAACTTATTTATTCGATACAAGTGCTTATACAGGGAATTCAAAAAATATGGAAACATTCAAAAGAACTCGAGAAAAACAATTTGTTCCGGAAAACGAAAAAACAATATTTAAAAATATTACCCTGAACTAGGGCAGAGGTCAACTGTAAAATCTTTTGGAACACCCCATTTTTAACTAAAGATTCAGGTTATTATTATTGAAAATAGTTTATTTATAATAAAAGATTACGTATAGGTATACATTTTTTTGAAGATTATATAGCATTAACAAACGTCCACAGTCGAAAATACTATTTCAATACGCAATTGCATGGTAATTTTAATAAATAAGAATCCCATTATTTTTCATAACTTAGCTTTCTTAAAATTACGGTAGAACAATTTTGCGATTATATCAAAATAATAATATAAATAGTTTGTCTAAAACAAAACGACAATCTAATTCAAATCGAAAAAAATTTTCGAAAAAAAAATTTTTTTAGTATAAAAAATCAAAATTTTTGATAAAAAAAATGGTTTCCATTTAAAATTTCAAAGTTAATCCCCCTCAAAGTCCAGGAGATTAGCAGAACGATTTGATTTTCTTTTCATTAGACTATAAAAATAAGCCATTGGACAGTTGTTTCGTTTTTTGAAACAAAGTATCTTTCTTAAAAACATTCTTTATTATTACAAATCGGTAACCGTTTACTCATATTTTATTATATACTAGCTGGGAACTACCCGCTTTGCTGGGCAACATCCCCACTTGCACCCCTCCCTCCACATTTCCTTGCGTTGGATAACAGTTTTGTAATGTACACGTCATGCTCTTTTATTTGATACCCCACTTAGGTATATTTGTAAATATTCGATATTTCCTTCCCACTTTCTCGCTACACCTTTCTACCCTCCGAAGGTTAAAAAAATTTCTAAATGTAATTTAAAACATTCTGACCAAGTTTTGAACTATTAAAAGCCATAATTGAAAAATATGAATTTTTTATTCATGAACACCCCCGCAACCCCCCTTGTGGGTGACATTTCGTAAAATCCGTTCTTAGCTGACCTCTAATTGGCAAAAGGAATATTCCTGCCAAATTTCAAGTCTCTAGGTCTTATAGTTCCAGAGATATCGTGATGAGTGACTGTCTATATCTATAGAAAGTCTCCTATATATTTATAGATTTTAATATGACTAACACTCATTTCCCTAGCAATTATTTGCATTTCAACTCCAGTAGAAGGTTTTTATTTATTACTCAATACGAGCATTCAAAATGTAAATTTGTATTTTTATTTAGAAATCTCCAACAGTGGTTGTTTCAGTCAGCTTCCATACAGAATTCGTTGTTTAAAGTAGCTCATTAAAGAAATCAAGTATAAGCTCTTAAAAGGAATCAGGTTAGAGCTTAAGCGTATTGTGATGAATCTAGCTAACATTAAATTATCACGAACAACGCAAGCACGAACAGGTTATACTTTTCATGATCCATATTATTCCTTGAAATTTTCTTCAGTGATTTTATGTAAAAATTTTAACATCCTTTGAGCCTCTATACATATGTATTAATATAGATATTATTTTTCACCTAAAAGGGAATAAGTTTCAACTGATCTAAGCGTTTAACAATTTACTAAATTAAAAAATAACTTTTCAAAAAAAAAGATGAATAAGTATGTATCTGAATGTCCAACTATATTCCAATTTCTCCCAAACAAAAACTCGGATGTCTCTCATATATTAGAAAATCATATTACAAGTAAGATTATAATTATCTACATAGTGAGTCGAACCTAGAGCCTAGTCTGTAAATTTATCAAGCTTTTAATACGTAATTTTATAAATGTATATTATTGACGATCAAAAGAAGTTTTAAACGGAGTAAAAGTTAGAAAATGTATTTTTTTTTTTTTAAACGATCCAATTTTGTCAAAAACGAACATAAAACAAGTGAAAACAAACAATTGGCTGAGTTAATTGTTGAAAAACCATGCATAGTCAGAGTTGATTTCTTTATCACATAACACATACAAACATGTGACACATACATAACTGATAATCAAGTACATATTATAAAATTTCCGCCTACTTAAGCACCCTCACGGGTAAACAGTGATGTTTACGAAAAAGAAACCTTTTTTTACGTCCTGAGTACGCTGTAAAAATTTCAGCTCGATATCTTTTTTCGTTTTTGAGTTATCGTGTCCAAAGACGGACGGACGGACGGACAACCGGAAATGGACTAATAAGGTGATTTTATGAACATCTATGACAAAATTTTTTCCTAGCATCATTATTTTTAAGCGTTACAAACTTGGGACTAAACTTAATATACTATGTTTATTTCATATATGCATGGTATGAAAATATTTACATTTCTATCAATAAAGGGATTAAAAGAAAACTTTGGCGTAGTCTACAATTTTTATGTGTCTTGTGAGGATCTAAATTTTGATATTGGCACACAAAAACTTTTAAAATTAAAAAAAATCTTAGTAACCATGTATTCCGAGCTTGGGCTCCGGTTAATCTGTTTAATTTTTGTATATTAAAACAGGTTTATTTCAATTATTTTTCTTTTGTTTTCCGCTCGAAATGTGTTTGCTAAGTACGAGTGAAAACGGTAAACTCACACAGAGGTTGTGTGGCGTTCACAACATATTTTTAAAATATACTAATAAACTGTAAATGTACACAACTGTAAATGAATATTGCGTTCGTACATAAATATAAAATACACCATTATATTTTATTTATACACATTAAATTCATTTCATCTAATTGAAGTACACAAAACACATAAAAAAGTACGTACGTAGATATATCTCGTTATTTCAAATTTAGAAAAATCTAAAATAGCTATAAGAGAGATAAAAGTTATCTCAATTTTAACAACATTATACCATTAGTAAAATAATCATGATTTAGGTTTTATATAAACTTTTGTTTTCTTTTTGATCTAAATACATCTCTACCTACAAGAAAACTACACGGTAAAAAAAACTTGACATGTAAGCATACGTAAAATCAAATTAAGAAGTATAAAATCGTGTTCAAAGAAGGACTTTCTAACAACAATCCCTTGAGAGATGTTACTTCTCAATTCTCACTTGATGGGAATTTTCATGTGTTTAATAGTTAGATATGCCAAGAAATAACTACACCAAGTCATTTCTTACATACCTTTTTCTTCGTGATACATGTACTTAGCTATGTATACCATCTGTGTACCTGACATATTCAACTGTAATCAAATTATCACGCTATACCGAAGTAGTTAGAATTTGTATATCTGTTTTTCTTCGTCGTAATGAAAAAGAGGGAATTTAATTTTTTTTAAAAGAGGGGATGTAATGTTTTATTGTAAATAATTGACTGATGGATCTATTAAAAAAAATAATCAAAGAATTTAACGTGGAAATATGTAAGGGCTAGTCTATGTTTAAGGGTTACCCGTCTTGAATAGCAAGGGTTTATTACCATTATTTATGTGCACTTCTCATTCCCAAATTAACCACGTAAAAAATATAGTTTTGTTCAATGAATTTAAAAGAAATCAGTACCTTCAGTTTTCTAGCAGTTTTAAAAATTATGGCTAGGAGAAAATAAAATAGAAAGCGAAACCGCAAGACCATGGCTTCGGTGAGAACACTATTATTATTTTGAGATAGTAAACTATAAAAGTGTCGGTCGGTCGGTGTATAGGAAGAAGATAGCTTCAAAACTTACACCAGATGCCGTAAAACATCCGGTACTATATGTTAAATGACTGGCACAATTAAATAAACGTCTTAGAAAAAGAGCATAAAAAATCGATCCAAAGTATATGAAGGAGTGGTAATAAACTGAATGTTTGTGTAAAAATCTCAAACTTTGTACAGTCCTCAATCGTCAAATTAGTAATATGCGATAAGAAAAACTATTTCAGCTAATAAACATGTTTTTACAAACAACTTTGTGAAGATCTCTAAATTACTTAAGCAATAATAAATATGAATTTAGTCTCTTGCTAACTCGAATTAAAAAATCAGTTTTGACTTTTTATTCAGAATACAAAAATTTTTTATGTACATATGAAATACATTTCATGTCATGTGCAGTCACTATGACTTCCAGCGACAATAGTATGAAAAATAAAAAAATATTGCAATCGTTCGCATTATTTATATACATTATCGTCAATGTGTATACAGATGGATTTTTCAAATAACTTAACTAATCTTAATAATTTCTGGACTTATAGGCTTACATAGTGATTTGAAATCATTCAGTAACGTTTCATCCAGGTTTTGAAAATCTCCTTCTCAAATTGTCAAATTCAAATAATTTTTTATTTTATTATTTTAGTCATATTATTATTTTTATTTAATTATTTTATTTTTAAGTTCTTGGTCAACTGTTATTCATCAAAAAAGTTTATTCATATTATTTCTTAGGTTATTCATAGTCGGCCATATCGTGAAACATAGTGAAAATTGTGAAGGTGTCGTGGAAATAAGTAAGAGAGCTGGGGGGCTTGTTGTAACAATTTTTAGAAAAATTAATTTATCTTGAAGTGTATCTTGCGAGTTTTGAAGTATCAGCGCGTGCGCTCCTTTTTGACATAAACAATATTCGTCACCTAAATCAATGTGTCGCTGGTGCATCTAAACGAATTTTCCTCTTTAACGATAACTTATATACCATTATATGTTTAAATATATATAGTTTTTTTTTTCATATAACGTAACAAACACAATTTCAAAATTATTCTGATTGAAAACTGAATTTATATAATATTTTAGTTAAATGAATATTTTATGAAATCTATTTAATTTATTAAAATATTAATACATTTATAACAAAATATTATCAAAACATACCTATTTATTTAAAATAATGTGAGATATAGCACCGGGCATTGAAATTTTCATATTTTTATGTCGCTCTATTTTTTAATCTCTGTTTATAGTATTGTTATTCCTCAATTCAATGTAAAATTAACGAAATTATATATATTCAATAACTGTTGATAATAACGTTTGAACTATGGTACATGAAGTATATTCCATGGTATAATATCATAATAACCTTGCTCCTACCTTAATGTATCTTGAAATATCCCCGCTGATTGCACCCTGACGGTGCTATCTACAACATGTAATCACTCTAAGGAACACCACCATATACAATGTCATTTAAACATTTTTCTTTGCAAGTAAGTAGGTATCTTTTCTCTGAGCACCTAGTACCAGTTTTAAGTGATATTTTTATTAATTTTTGCATTCCTCTTTTTTGTCTCTTTTTTTATTTTTTAAACAAACAATGTATATCCAAATTTGCGCCATATAACTCATGGGCCTTATGAAATTATCTAATTTTAAATAAGAATACTTTAATTTCCTTTCAATTAGCTGAGAATATCATCGGACAAGTAGGTAGAATATATGAAGGAAGTATTTTCTGTTTAATGCATATGTCAAAATCATAACATTTAATACAATGAGTACTTCACATGGTTTTGAACAAAGACATTCATACTTAAGTGACATCTGTCATATCCGAGAATAAGCATAAACGATATTCCTTCATTCTGATATGTCTTGTCATGGGAAAAGTCCATATTGTTAAAGTAAAATTATACAGCGCTCCTATAAAATGATGTGATAATATCAAATCGAATTGTCTACTTTGAATATGTGCCAGTGCCACATTGGTTGAAGCTAACAAGGAAATATAATATAATTCTTCTGTCTTCCAATGAGTTAAATGATAATTGTTTGAATTAATTGAAAAATGATATCAACATAAAACAATGAAATAAAATATATATAACGTTCGTCGTTTAGATAAGATTGAATTTAAGTCATACCTACTTCTAACTTTCGCTTTTTAGTTAAGTTGGAAAGGAAAGGACTAAGAACGAGGTATTTTCGTTTTCTACTAGTTGTGCGTTCCTCTTACATGAGTTTTTATAAAAGGTTTAAAATCAAAATATTTAAAATCAAAATGAACAAACAAAATAAATTGTGAATTTATAAATGCTTAGCCCTTGACAATTAACTTAACGAAATCGCATTTATGCAGTTATTTGAAGTACCTATTTAGAGTATCTATACAGAAACATAATATATCTATCTACTTTGATAACTTCTATTCAAATTTATTTGGAATAATATCGATATATCAAAGACAAAAAAAAAAGAAAAAAACTTAAAATATGTCGTAAGTATTTGACAAATTACAAAATAGCATTATTTGAAACTTACTGCCTCACTTATTGACTGAAAAACTTCAACTATTCATTGAACCTCCCTAAAAATGTCAATAATTCCCGGGAACTGCGATTTTCTGTCTTCTTTTCTTCTATAATTATATATAGAACTTATCAAAGTAGCCCGAAAGTGGTATTTTCATCAATGGACTCAAAATAAAGTAAAATTAACAGAAATTTCGAAAAATTTCACCCCCTTGAAAATGAGAAAAACACCTCCAAAACTATCCTTTTTCTTCTTTATAAACTAGAAAGTTGAGGTTTTTTTATTGTACTGATTTTTGACCTGACACGGAGCCAAGGTCAAATTCCACCACGAGGATCGAGTACAGAACCCTCTTGCGATCAAAGCGAATATTTAAGTTTTCAATGGATGTTTTTTTTTATATGGTGACAGGGCATAGATCATTGGTGAACATGAACTAAGTAAAAATAAACACACAGTAAAAATTGACAATTTCAAAAAATTATGAATAATTCAATATTATTTCAAATCGTATGTGTAAATAGTAATAAACAATAGGTGTGCAGAAAGATCTTATCAAACAATGCTGGTCCTCACACTTTACTTTATACGTAATCATACAGTAACCGAAGGACATACCAAGGATAACTTAAAGTATGTTGCACATCTTTCTCCGAGTATTCGGCACTTCGACCGATTGCACAAAATCATTATTCGTTCCATCACTAACTATATAGTAATTAGTAAATATAGCGTTGTAATTTTTCTTTTGTTTAATGAAAATTAATTAAATTATTATACAAATAAATAAACTGCATTTCAATTAATTACTATAAAACGCTGTTCAACAATTTAATTAGCCTAATAAAAAAATCTCTTTACAATATTGTAAGTATTTGTTTTTATATATAATGTTTAATTATAATGGATTTGATTTGTTCGTTTGCAGCTTTTATTTTGTGATGAATGTTTGTAGGTATTAGGGATACTTTCCAATAGTCATTATTAAATCAATTTTAATGATTGAATCAAACGTTTGAATGAGCTTTTTAGTTGACCTGTGTATGTAGTGCTTTATATTTACCTGAGTTTGTTTTAGTGCTTTATGTAATCCTTGCAATTATTACACTCAAAATATTTTTCATAACTAAGCTTATCATTGAACGTATATGAAATATATTCCTACTAGAGTGGATACCCACCAGCTTCGCTGGGTTTAAAAGTAAAGATTGATAAAGATTGCTCTCGCTTATCCCCTTTCAATAACACTCGAAATAATGGTAAGGATTGTTTTACACAAGTAAAACATGTGTATGGTTTTCTATTTTTTTTAAATGTATAATAGTCGTAATTGTTCATTCAGTTTATCAGTTTATCAGAAAAGACCGTGAAATATTTTATATTGACTATTTTTACAGAAATCTGTAACTTATGGCAATGTCAAATGAATACTTTTACAGAAATCCGTAATTTATGGCAATGTCAAATTAAATAAATTTTTAATTTTTTTTTTTTTTTTTTAATAATATATCTTGATAAATTATATCTCATTGGTTATTCTGAAGTATAAGCTATATTTCTGTACAATTTCATTAAAAGCTATCCGCTAGTTTTAGCGTGAAAGCGTAACAAACAAACAAAAAAACATGCTTAGGTGCTCTTGCATTTATAATATATAGAGATTAGCTTATAGTTCAGTTTACATACAAAAATTTTCATGCCTTGTGGATAAAAGTAAATGAATGTTTAAAATGTTAGTTGAATTTTGAAATTTCTTTCCTGTATAAAATGAAAGCTAAGAATTTCTAAATTAAATTTTAAAGTGTAACATTGGTTTGAATTAATAGCACTAGATATTTTGCCAGATTTACTCCAAATTAAATAAAAATTATTATGTCTAAATATTGTAAGCAAAATTGAAAATTATAATATGGATTCCACAAAAACGGTTAATCGAAAATAGAAATTTTATCGGTAATTTATAGTTTTTTATTTCAAATAAATGAACTTTCTATTATATTGCCAAATCTTTAATTATTTACTTCTTATTAAACGTAAAATTGTAAAACATTCTAAAAACCGTTTTGCTTCCAACGAATACGCAAATTTAACAAGATGGATATTTATTTAGAATTTAGTTACCATATAGATAAAGTTAATAAAATGGTAATATGTTCATCCTGTAATATTTAAAATATGCAATGAATTTTAGATGGGAACAATGTTTATATTTGCAGTATTACAATATGTTCTGGATTTTTGTTTTATTTTAATACATAATTTTCTGAATAGAGATTATATTATTTGGAATATATAGAATGGTTTTAGGGGATTCCGCCCATTTGAACTTCTAATCAAGAAGAACACATCACTCTGTATCTAAAGTTTCAAGAAATTTTAACCAATGGCCAAATCTTATAATAAATGTGTAGAGTCTATTGGCGATCCACGAATAATTAAAATGTAAAATTTAATCTCAAGCCATAGTTTCTGCTCGAAATTATTGAGTACAGAAAATCATGTACCCAAAATATAATTATACCATGTAAATAATTATACCAAGGTATACTAAGCTTAGTCCCAAGTTTGTAACGCTAAAAATTTTGATACTATGAACAAAATTTTGGTATAGGTGTTCATAAAGTTACTTAATTAGTCCACTTCTGGTTGTCTGTCGCCTGTCGTCTATCCGTCTATCCGTCTGTCATCACGATTACTCAAAAACGAAAAGAGATATCTAGCTAAAATTTTAATAGCGTACTTAGAAAACGTAAAAAGTGAGGTTGGGTTGGTAAATGAGCAACATAAGTCAATTGGGTCTTGAGTCCGTAAAACCGATAGATATAACAAAAGTAAAAATGTAAAAAATGTCCCTTATAAAAAAATAAACAACTTTTGTTTGAAACATTTTTTCGTAAGCATCACTGTTTACCCGTGAGAGCGCAAATTATGCGCAAATTGTATAGTATGTATTATATGGGAGTTATATATGTGTGACATATATGTATGTGACAGATAAATCAACACTGTCTCTACGGGGTATTTCAATAATTAACTCAGTCAATGGTTTGTTTTCACTTGTTTTACTTCTGTACCACATAGTACATGCACATATTGAATAGTCTACATAGCATAAATATAAAATTGCATATTATTTGCATTTACATAAATACCGTAACTACTTATAAATATACACAAAATATAACACATACACAGGACAGACAGTATAACCATATACTCGATTGACTTCGTTTAGTTCCGTTATATATTAACGTTACACCCGGAACTCATTGCCCGGAGTAACATTATCATAGTTCCGGAGTTAAATTGAAAACTGTCGAAATAGTTTTCACCTCAAACCAATTTCTAATGTTGGTTTAAAACTATAATATATTGAAAACTATAAACAACCCCCATATAAAGTTAAAATAATCCATAGTGTAAATATTCTCTGACACCTAAATAGTGTCATTTGTAAAATATCGTTTTTGTATTTTTTGTAGTCTAGACAATTGTTATGATCGTAAAAATATGGGGTCCACCAAATCACGCGCAGGATGTTAAAGCATTTTAAAACAAGTGAAAACAAACTGAGTTAATTGTTGAAATACTATGCATAGACAGTGTTGATTACTCTATCACATTATACATACACACTTGTCACACATACAGAACTGATATTCTCATATAATCCATATACAATTTACGCCTAATTTGCGCCCTCACGGGTAAACCGTGATGTTTACGAAAAAATGTTCCCAACAAAAGTTCATTATTTTTTTTAATAAGAAAATTTTTACTTTTTTCTATTTCTAACGGTTTACAAGGTGGGTCCTATGGACCAAAGATCCAATTGAAGGTTGCTCATTTACTCAATTTTTTCGTCCTAAGTACGCTGTAAAAATTTCAGCTTGATATCGTTTCTCGTTTTTGAGTAATTGAGTTGACAGACGGACGGATTTAAAGCCGGGAATGGACTTATTAGATGATTTTATGAACACCTATACCAAAATGTTGTGCGTAGCATTAATATTTTTAAACGTTACAAACTTGGGACTAAACTTGGTATACCTTGCATATTACATATATATGCATGGTATAATAGCTGCGGAAAGTACCATAAAGTACGTCATAAGCCCACATCTTTCTGATAAAGCATAATATTGCATTCATTCGAAATG
Organism: Chrysoperla carnea; assembly: GCF_905475395.1. Classification (NCBI taxonomy): domain Eukaryota; kingdom Metazoa; phylum Arthropoda; class Insecta; order Neuroptera; family Chrysopidae; genus Chrysoperla; species Chrysoperla carnea. Next base: position 43,350,616 of record NC_058339.1, read on the forward strand.
ATCCTCGATATTCTCTTAGTCTTTTATTAATTTTAATGAATTTCATCAATAGGTGTATAAAAGGGTGTTTAATACCAAAAAGGTTATTTCACCTGCTGCACAAAAAACAATTACTAATGCAATTTTTTATGTAACTAAATTTATTTAAGATTTAGGTACGTATTTCATATGTGGAAGATCGGATTTTTTATTTAAACCACTAAAATTTCATTCTCTGAATGCGATTGTTACAGCATTCCTTTAGTTTAATGCCGATCAGAAACTAACCTTAAATGATTTTTTGAGTGGCCAATTCTTTGGAGCCTTTTCCATAAAAAATTTATTATAAGACCTTTTCCATGGTCTTGGAAAAGACTCATTAAATATAAAATTCAAACTGATTTTATGTTTTTACAGAAAATTGATTGAATTTAAATTTCTCAGATGCAGAAACAATAAAAAGTAGCACTCTGACTTATGACCCTTTTACGATCTAACAAAATTAATTAAAAGTAAATATACTTTTTTTTTTAAATTTAATCACAATAAAAAAGTAATAAGAATTGAATTAAGTATTTTTCTTTTTTAAAATGAAAGAGTTGGGTAATATTAGTTATATTATTAAACACACAAAACTACATTACACATATATATATATATACAGTTGTTGAAATGAAACTTATTAACAAGTAGAAAGAACCATATAAACAACAACTGAAATAAATTGTTTTCCATTTGTCTTCTCTCTTTCCAATATATGTCAAGTTTTACTTCAGTTCAACTTGAACGTGAATACTGGCTGTGCTACTAAATGCCAAATGTATTGCTGAAGAAATTAGTCTCCCAAAATTTGTATGATTCCTCAATAAACATGCTTTCCAGGAAAATAAATTTACATATCTGACTTTTTAATGTAAATTTTTGCCTCCCTGTCTTTATGATTGATTTCCTGAATAAAATATGTTAATATTTTCAGAGAAACAATTTCAAAATGCAATTTTTACCCATTGGTACAATAATGGTAAGATATCTAGAGACAAAATGTTTCTTTAACGAGACGAAGTTCTATAGACGAAATTTTAATATCGTTTCGAAGAAAATGTATTCTTATTTTCCTTGTTACCACCATGACAATAGCAAAAAAATTATGATTCAAAACACGCATAACTTCACTGTGACCACTAAAAATAATAGTAGTTGAAAGGTTGCAAAATGTACACAACTACTAAAGAAAATTCTTTAGGGCAATTGATAAAATAATGCAACAAATTTTGGAATATTAAAAGTTATGACCGTAGAAAGTTTTCTACGGCCATTAATTGTGCGAACAAAAAATTACTTCGTTGATGCGTCGTTCGAAGCGTATTAACAATAGTTTGATCTGAAAAGAATCATTTCATAACATGTGGTCGAGTCGTTTCGATTCGGTAGAGTTTTATTTTTTTAAATTTTTTTTAACTATTTATTATGTTATTTGTGTGGACCTCAAGTGTCGCACCAGACTCTACCCATGGCGTGTTTCATTTAAAATTTAAAGACATTGAGTTGATCATTATCATTTTTTTATCTATTTAAAAATTTGGTTGTTATGAAAATTCATTTTGGTAGCTATAAAAATGCATTTTCTACGGTTATTTTAATTAAAATTTGAAATCATTGAGTTTAATTATCATTTTGTTACCCATATCGAATTCATTAAATAACTAACTCATTATGAAATGAATGTGTGATTATTGGATAGACATCTATAATATGTATGTAGGGGACGATGGAACCCAATGAAAAACATGGCAAATTGGAAAAAATTATTAGTATTTTTACCTTATTTCAAGAAAATTACGGACTTTTTATTTTTTTCATTTTTTTTTAACTATTAATAATGTTGGGAAGTTATTCGTATGGACTTCAAGGGTCGAACCAAGGGTAGTGAAGATTATTGTTATTTTTGGAGTCGGTATCAGTCTGACAGAACAGTTTGCTACATTAGCTTAACTGACACCGACTCCAAAAATAACAATAATCTTAACTACATTATATTATCGATATTTTTTTACTTTTTTGTGCATTTTAATTTGTTTTGGAAAAGTTTTTCTTTTGAAGTCGGTTTTCTTTTGGTTAAAATCTTTTTTTATTTTATGATTTTTAGTGAATCTGTTGTGCACTAACTAAATTAGCACTAGAAAAAGAAACATCGAAATCGGTTGGCGTGATATTGAGTTATTCGTCCACTTGTCGTGCATACGTAATGCAAATTTAAGTCTATTATGATTTTCTCATGGATGCCGTTATCAGAACTCGACCAAAATGAAATAGGACCGGACGGGAAACACTACCCTTCAAATAGATAAAGAATCATGCATCTGTTCACCCAGTCTAAAGTTCTGAGGTAATAGACATTAAAAAAAAAAAAAAACAGTCGAATTGATAACCTCCTCCTTTTTTGTTTGAAGTCTGCTAAATATCCAACTAGTGGCGCTTTAAACAGTTTAAATACTAATTTATTCTTAATAGTTATGACTGTATATTATTAACATATCATCAAGTTATACAAAATATCACAGAAATGAAACGATTTTCTCTACACACCATTTATTGTAACTCCACTTTAAAAATTCGCTATTGTATAACCATTTCCCCCTATATTTGTTCTATCGTTTAGTAGGTACCACAAAGATTCAGATATGCCAATTCTGACCCCTTTCCATATTCAAAGGGAGCACCATGTATATTTTTGTTTATGTTCATATAACGAATGATGTCGGTACCTATGTATGTATGTATGCAGAGGTATTATTATTTGTTCTATATATAAGTATTAATTTAGTAAACTAACTATAACAGAAACTTGATGACTTTTAAAAATGAGGATATACTTACTATCCATGTAAATTGATACTATAGGAAATCAATTTGATTTATCAATATAATTTATAAATTCTTACATTTACTTATAAAATATATATGTACCATATATATACTCCACAAAATACATAATATAACTTATGTACATACGTAGAATGTGATGTTCTAATACCCAATACAGTAATGTCACTCTATACATTACTGCTCGAAGAATAATTTGTATAGTCTTTGTGCTGTTTTAATGAAGATAAAATATTGCGAATGAAAAGTTTCAGACCCTACGAGAGGAGAGGAGAATAATAAAACCTTGAGCTCTGCAAAGGGGTTTGTAGGCGGAAGCACGAAAAGCATTTTTATGTTCTTCTATCTACGTATACAACATTTTTATGTTCTTCTTTCTATGTCAACCCTAGTAGCTCAGTTAGTTAAGGCGTTGCCAATTCCTTACGAGATATGCTTGGGGCAGCGGGCTCGATTCCCGCCGTCACAACAAAAATTAATTTAATTAATAGTTGTGATGGGCTGGTGTAATGCATGGTTTATGCATGAAGGAGGTGCACTCTGTCTCTGAAAATAATTGAGTAGCTGATAAATGAAATTATCAGCGGAAAAGGTGGTAAATATATGCTATCACAATGGGCTTTATAGTCTAAGTGCGTCCTTCGTGGACAGCGAATATAACGTAACTTAACCTATCTATGTATATAAAAATGCTATGTTCGTTTGTGTATTGCTTATGGACTTTAAAAGTTCTGCATCGATTGAGCTCAAATTTTTACACGATATACAACCTGCTTTGAGAGTGGTTTTTATTAATATTTAATCAGTAAGGGGTGGAAGTGAGGATGAAATTTTGTACATGGAAAACTCATATAAATAATTAAATAGAAATATAGAGCAACGTTTGCCTATACGTCGTGTTACTAGGGTTTTTTTTCATGTGCTTTATAATTTTTACAAAAGATTATTCATTTTCTCACAAGCAGTATATAAGAAATGTCTCATTATAAATCGAAACTCTGAAAAAATATTTTACCTTAAAGGTACAGAAATTGTAAAATGAACATACTATGTATAATTTAATTTTTATAAATATATATTCTTTAACACAGTAAATATTTTACCGTTGTACGAAAAATTTGAAAAAATGGTTTTAAAGCTATATATGTAAAGTTCGAACTGGCAGAAATTGGCAAACTATTTGAAGATAGAAACTTGAATTTCTAGAGAAAATACAGTACAAAAGATATTCCTAACAGAAACAAATATCATTAAATGCATATTTAATTCAGAACTACTAATAGTTATGGACGGTTCTATAAAATATCTACTAAATTTTTTCATTTCAAACCTGTTATTTCGACGCAAGGAGATATGGGGGAAGGGGTACAAGCGGAGATGAATGATCGATTTTTAAATGTACCCAACTCCTGGTACTAAATGAAAGGGCACTAATGAAAATGTTCACAATTATCAGTATTAAAAATTGTCATAATAAGAGATATTTACCTATATTTTGGGTTTTAAAATCAATTAGAATAATCTGACAAAAAATAATGTTTATTTAATAATAAAACAAATTTAAAAAAAAAAAAAGCCGAATGCGTTAGGTTAGATAAAATCTGATAAGAAAGAAATTAGCCTAGTAGTTTACAATAGCAACTTAAACAATCCGGACCCATTAAAATCTAGACCGGCTGAAATCTTCACAATAATAGACACCGACTGTTTTAAAGTCTCTATGTAAACTACAGTACTTGTTTCTTTCTAACAGAGGGCGTCAAATAGGTTTTAAAACCCAAAATATATGTACAAATCCCTGATTGTGACAATATTTTTAAACTGACAATTGTAAACATTTTCATTAGAATATTACAAGTAAAACAGACCTAAATAATGTAGCCATTAATAATAATTATGACTGGTGCCATGTAAAAGACTCAAGAGATATGTAAACTATACATTATTAAAATATAACTATTACAAATGATGTGAAATTGAAATATTCTCAATAGGAGTATTTCGATTCACAGAGGGAATTCATTAAATAACTAACTCATTATGAAATGAATGTCTGATTATTAGATACCTGCACAGACATCTATAATGTGTATGTAGGGGAAAATGGAACACAATGAAAAGCATGACAAATTGGAAAAAATTCTGTTAGAGTGAATCGAACACGGAGTAAATTAAAAAGTACATTTTGCCTTGGTTTTATAAAAAGTGATCTCTACACGGCAAATTGGTAAACATTCTTAGTATTTGTACCTAATTTTTGCAAGGATGGAAATGTTGCTCAGTAACTTATAAAAATAATTCAAAAAAAATCTTTTAGCTTAAATTCCATTGCTTGTTTTAAAAAGCTTTGCTTGCGAAGAATATTTTAATTTTTAATATTTAGAGTTCATTTTTTTTTCTTGTAGACTAGTCATTTAAGCTTAAATTAGGTAAGAATCTCGGAATTCGAGATACCCAGCTGTAAGTCTGTAAATAGTTGTATATTGACACCCTAAAAGTTGTCTCAAAACCTACATATGGTAGGGTGTAAGCAACTATTAAATTTCAAGGTCAAAGGTCACAAAATCGGTTTTTTGCGCTTTTTTTTGGAAATATCTCATTTTCTATGGGTTTTTTGCTATTTGTATTTATTATCAATATTGTAGAATACAAAATTCTCTACAAATTTTGTTTAAAAAAATTGTTTATACGGTGAACCGTTTTCGAGATAGAGGGCGGAGAGCGCGCGGTCACCGCATCACTTCAGGTCAACCGGTGCCTCCGGTCGAAAACGCGCCATATATAGTTGATGAATTATCAATAAATCAATGATTATAAATATTTGTCAATTTTTATTTACTATTATATTATATTTTATCATTTTTTTCCTAACTTATCCACTTTTTATTCAGTATTAAACATCTTCTTCCTCTTCATCGTCGTCTTCTGGCTGCTGGTAAATTTCAAACTGGTCTTCATTATCGTCTTCAACGACATTTGTCTCAATTTCTTCCATGATTTCGGGATCAAAGGTTCCATCTTCGTTAATGTCGCTCTGATATGATAGAGCATTGAGACAAGCTTGCCCATTACATTGGCCACAAGCTAAAGAGCATTGCAAGCCCGCTTTCCTGCATCCGCATCGCGAACCACAACCACTTTTGCAGTTGCAGAAAATTGTATTTAGCAAATCTTCTGGAGCAGATGGTAAAATTGTCATGATAGGCTCCAGAAAATCATTTCGCATTGCCCAACCCCATACCTGGGGTTCCAAATCGTGTCCTAACCAAGTTTGAACTTGATAATATACACGGATGAAATGTTGATGAGCAGCTGCACTTGTTGGTGGAATATTTGAAAGCTGCACAGGTTTATTAAGTTTTGTAGACTTGACGTAATGCGTATAACGAAGATGATCGAGACTTTTCACAGATTTCGGAGCATTATAGACTGCCAATAAGGTTTGAGTTCCACTCTCTTATAATCTCTGGGCCGAACAATTTTCTTCCTCAAAGCTACAGCTAGTTCATCCAAATTTGTCAGTTTCTCAAAAACTTTTAAAAATGATTTTTTTCCCTTTTTAAAAAGCGCAGAAGTTGTGTCACAGCCACTTAATGCGTGCAGAAATATAATATGTTTTTTGGAATGAGGATAATTATCAAATCTTTTAGTAGAGTATATCTCCGTTTTTACATTTACTTTCCCAACTTTTTTAAAAAAAATTTCTTGTTCGTAAGACAGTGTACGCCCAATTAAAATGACAAGTAAATCAATATCTTGTCCTATTATAACTGCAGTTTTTTTAGACTTTGATTCTTCAATTGCAGTTTCAACAATAAGAACATCCGCATCATCTCTGGCTTGTTTAGTAGTAATATTTGCAGCTTGTAATTTTTCAATTAACATATTAATGAACTTATCTTTGTTATTTCGATTTGATAAGAATTTTTCTTGAGTAACTGGTACAACCATTGTTTCATCGAAACAATCTATCTCTCCGCCCTCTATCTCGAAAACGGTTCACCGTATAAACAATTTTTTTAACAAAATTTTTAGAGAATTTTGTATTCTACAATATTGATAATAAATACAAATAGCAAAAAACCCATAGGAAATGAGATATTTCCAAAAAAAGCGCAAAAAACCGATTTTTGTGACCTTTGACCTTGAAATTTAATAGTTGCTTACACCCTACCATATGTAGGTTTTGAGACAACTTTTAGGGTGTCAATATACAACTATTTACAGACTTACAGCTGGGTATCTCGAATTCCGAGGTGAACTTACTATAATGACTGGTCTATTGGTATTATAAAAAGTGATCACTGATCACTGCATATACTGAAACGAGACATGGAAACGAAAAATTTCAAAATTTAAGGTAATATGCTGGTATACATTTCTCTAATCACCCTAAAAACTGAAAACTCCAATCACCCAAATATGATAACAGAATCCGCTTTAGTGAACGCTGAAACAACTTTAAGACAGGCTCTGCTCATAATATTCAAACTGCAAGAGAAACAAATGATATTTTAGACAACGCTCAGACCTTGGGGTATTGTCTAATTTAGATTCATTTCCCCTAGTATTGTACTCCAACACCCCGTACAAACAATTATATAGGCTCCTATACGTAGGAACCTACTGCAACAAAATTTTATTTTCGAAAATGTGTCAAAAGCCATTGCTTAGAATAATGATATACTTTGATACTGTGATTTCTTAAAGAAAATACTTTGAATTTTGTGATCATTTTAAATTTTTAAATTTTTTGTTTTTGGTTTTTTTTAACCCAACTATTTGTTTTTCTGTTCTCTCCTTCCTCTAACCATTTTTAATATAACTGTGTGGTATTCTTATTAATCACTGTATATTTTCAATTAATGAATGTATACCTACTCTAATATTGCATTTAGTAATTTATTCAAAATTAAAATTATAGTAACTATTCATAAAAGAAACGATAATGGCCGAGTGAAACGAACAGATAGTGAGATAAAAAATAGAAAAAAATCAATTAATTGACGAAATTAACTGGAGAATAAAAGTAAATAAATATAAGATTTTGTGTATTATTTTAGCTCACTATTCATAAATAGCTAATAAGCTTTCCTGATGTTATCCCGTATCCATTGAGTGTGCAATAATTACGGGAGAATGCAGGACACGGTTTTTTATGAATTCTGATTTTATTAATGAAAATTCTGTTTAACTTGATCAAAACTCGTGAGCAGCAGAGATTCACTACAAAAGTAATGAATCCCCACCTCCGTAAACCGTGCTCTTTATTGAAATGGAATATTATCTTTTTCGTGTTTTTGAACACATAGAAAGAATATTCTTGAAATAACTCGACTTACAAACTGATTTTCAATTATCTATCCCAATTTGGAAGAGCTCTACAGATACGCAAAACCTTGAATCCTTCGAAAAATTGGTTTTTTCTTGAGAAGTGTCTGAAAATTCCTGAAATAAGCTCTCGCTTTAATAACACCAATCCACCTGGTACACAACTTTAAATACCACGTTTAAGCTCATTTAAAATCCCGCGGGGGTCTCTCGAAATGCCCAAAAGAAGTGAAAAATACAATACAATAAATATTTCAATTTAATAAGGATAAATATGTTTCTTTAATTTTGCAATTGTTTCAAGTCCTTCTCATTCTTTAATCGAAATATAGTAAAGTACTGTACTATCTTCCATCTTCACAGTTAGTCTAGCGGCTAGACTCTGCTCGTAGCTTCAAGAATTCATGCGATGCTTGATTTTTTTTTTTTTTGTCAAATTACTGGGTGACAGAAGTGATACTAGATTTCTCTATTGGAATTTTTATTAAGTACACAAAGTCTTTTGTTATTCGATCATTGACAAACGTTCATTTCTAGTAATGGAAGATTCTTCTGTTTTCATCTTTTATAATACTTACATATCGTTGTGCATTCTACTCCTGTACCCATAGTGTGTATATGTGTGTGTGTTGCTATATATTTCATGAAATAAAATAAAACTGAACATATCCTTTGGGATTCGTTTAACATTGTATTCAACAATACTTAATGCCAATATATACTGATGCCGTTTGTATAATAATATTATTACAGAAACAAGTGAAAACAAACAATTGACTGAGTTAATTGTTGAAATACCATGTAAAGACAGTGTTGATTACTCTTATCACATTACACATACATTCATGACACACATATATAACGGACTCAGAGGTAACCAATGTTTACGAACAAAAGTTTCAAACAAAAGTTGTTTCTTTTTGTATAAGCAACATTTTTAAATTTAAACTTTTGTTCTATTTCTAACGGTTTACATGATGGGTAATACGTTCTACGTATCCAAGACCCAATTGCCCTATGTTGCTCATTTACGAACTCGACCTCACTTTTTACGTCCTAAGCATGCTATAAAAATTTCAGCTTAATATCTTTTTTGTTTTTTCAGTATTCGTGATGACAGACGGACAGACAGACGACAGACAGACAGACAACCGGAAATGGACTAAATAGGTGATTTTATGAACACCTATAACCAAATTTTTTTCATAGTATCAATATTTTTAAGCGTTACAAGCTTGGGACTAAACTAAGTATACCTTGGTATTTTTCATATACATGGTATAATAAGTAGAACATATAAGTTTGTTCTTTTACATGAAGAGAGTATACTTTCTAGTAGAAATAGACAAAGATGGTGCTAATACTCTTGTTATTTAGACTATACTTTACTACTTACACTCAGTGTAACCATTACGTACACTATGTGCACTAAAGAACATTTGTAATAGTAACTTGAATGTTTTTATTTTCGTATACACTTCATTTTTATGGAATTTAATATTATTATTATTTTATAACAATGTTTATTAATATTCTATTATGAGTATAATAATATTTTTGAAATTATTAAAAAATGGGTATTATTGATTTTAATATTAAAGTTTGCAAAAGTTGCTTGTATCTAGTTTAAAATTACGAAATACTGCTAAGCAGGTTTGAATAAATGATCATAATTAAAGAGGATAGATATAAAGTGCGAAATCAAAAAGTTTTTTGGAAGGCAATATTTCATTTTAATGAGATAAATATTTTTTAAGCAAAAAATAATTTCATATACTGTTCATACTTTTACTTTCTGGTTTGTTTCATCGTCAAATAACACTGGATCTTTTGTCTCCGTCATTAAATAATCTGGTTGCTTTTCTGAAATATAGGCAATTGACTGAGTTAATGATTGAAACATCATGTATAGACAGTTTTGATGACCCAGTCATTCGTTTTTTTACGTCATGTAAATAAAGAGATATATGCACTCTTAGATAGCCACACACATGTAACTGATATTCTCAAATGATACATACTGAAATATGTGCACTTAATTTGTGCCCTCGCGTGTAAACAGAGGTTTAAACTTTTATTATATCTCTAACGGTTTACAAGATAGGCTTTACGGATTCAAAACCCAATTTACCTATGTTGGTCATTTACGAACTTAACCTGACATTTAACGCCCTAAACATGCTATAAAAATTTCAACTTGATATCTCTTTTCGTTTTTGAGTTATCGTGTTGACAGACAGACAGACAGATGAACAGATAGACGGACAACCGAAAACGGGCTAATTAGGTGATTTTATGTACATCTGTACCAAAAATTTATTGGTAGCATCAATATTTTCAAGTGTTACAATCTTGGGAATAAACTTAATATACCTTGGTATATTTAAACTAAATAAACCTAATATACCTTCTTGATAACCCCGGTTGGTCTCCTCTATTAAAAAATTTAATTGATTCGCGAGATATCTTTTGTGATTACGAAGTTAATTATAATTAAATTAAATGAAATGTATTTAACTATATTAAATTAAATTAAGAAGATTCTACGAGAGTGGACATAGGATATAAGTAAATATTCTTCCTTTTAGAAAATATCATAAGTGTTACACTGATATTTCTGAATAGGCTATTGGTTCTCTGTCTTGTTATTCAGAGGTATTTACCGAGAGATGCCACTATTAATCTCGTTTTGTCGGATTTTGTTAAGACGTAGTAACCAAGGAATCTTATCTAATAATTTTTTTAGAAAGTGCCGTCCGTCCTTGTATTTGTCGAGTGGACAATTATGAGCCTACTTTTAAATTTACTAACACATCTTTTTTTTTTTTTTGGACACTTTATCTGATTTTCCTTGTATTTGTCGAGTGGACAATTATGAGCCTACTTTTAAATTTACTATCACATCCTTTTTTTTTTGGTCATTGATTTTCTATTTTAATTACTTACCCTTTATCTACTCACCTAATGCAACTTACCTATGTCTCTTTATTAAAAATCTCAATACTCTTTAAAAAATTAAAAATAAATAAATAATGCAATTTCACAAAAATATTTGAAGCTTTATTAGTTCACAAATTGGTTAATTGTTTTATATGTAATTTTTATAATACACTATACAATGGAGATTTAATTTTAATATTAGTTTGTGGTTTATGCTTATTTGGAATTAGGGCACCATAGAAAGCCAATTGATTTTTTTTTGTTTTTGGTTTTTATATATAAGAGAAATATTTTATTAATTGGAAAATTATTATTGTACACAAACGTATTCAGAGGAAATAAATTGGTTTGAAGCGTTTAGAAGCTGTAGGATATTAAAAGGAATTTACGTTTTTTTTTTTTTTGAAAAATTTATACGTACATTTTTTTTACTTATCCTTTTTACATCTAGAAGACTTTTTAAATAATACTTTTTACACATTTTTTTTTATTCACAGTCAAGTTTTCTTTTTAGCAAACCTCTTCACCTCATTAACTTTCTTCATTTGTAAAATTTTCAATATTTGCTTCTTTTATTTTTATTTTTAATTAAAATTAAATAATTTAATTTTAGTAAAACTAAAAAAATACTATGCAATTTTCTTTATATATTACAGCCTTATTCATTTGTGAGACCAATCAATCTTTGACATATATAAGTATTATAATTATAATTGAAAATTCACAACTGATATGTTAATTAATTACTAATTTTTTTTTTTAATTTCATTTTTTTATTTAAAATAGAGTCTATGTTTAATGTTTAATGGTAAGGTAAATTCAAAAATTACTCGACTCTTTAAAAAGTGTAATAGCGGACCATAATTTTAAAAAAATATATAAAAAGGGTTTTTAGGCCTATAAAATATGACATATCCACAAAGTAAAAGAAAATAGTGTGATCGAGAAATATCGATTAAAATACAATCATCTTCAGCAACTGATTTTTTATATGGTATGTTACTTAAATTATTGGGAGTACCTTAATTTCATTTAATTTTAACAGAGGAATTTTTCGCTTTTTAATTACATTTTAAATGTCCAGTAATGAAAGACAAACGCCAAAGAAATATCAAATTTTGAAAATATTTTGAACAATGTTTACATATTTTATAACAGTCAAGATTTTCTTGAATTTCCTTTATTTGCATTACAATTAATGCCATTTTCATTCATCCAGCATACTTTCACAAAAAGTCATCACGTTATTGTCGCAACCAATTTTTAAATTTTTAAGGTACTGGATTTTTCAAAAATGTTTTTTTTGTTCAGAATTTAACATCATAAATCCTCGTATAATTCAACTAGATCACATAACCAAGTATGAATCTTCCACAACAATACAATAAATCCAACTTTCGATACAAAGTCCTAATAATCGAGCATCGTAAGCTTAAAAAAGAAAAACACTTTTGAAAAATCTGGCTAGTTATTACAGATTAAATATGTACAAGTTTATAAATAAAAAATTTCAGTAAATTAAAACATAATTTATATGGACCCTGTTTAATTTGAATACTAAATTATAAATGTTCTTTTTACATTTGGATCCAAGTTGGTTTTGATAAATAGTTTTGAAATCTTTTGTTTATTTTTATTTCAACCTTACAATTGAATCGTCTTTGAAAATGAAAACGCTACAGTACGAATAAAGTTAAACCAATTGAAGACAACTGAAATTTACAAAACTTAAAAACCTCCGACAAATTTTTCGGATACAGAACCCTTAACATTTGAAACATATCTAAGAACACTCTCCATTAGATTACTTTTTTCTTAAGAGCTTTCTCCAAACTGAATCAATCTTGAGGTTCATCGCCTATTTTTAAGTTGTCCCGGGTACGGGACCCTTAGTTGAACACTAAGAACAAGCTCCATAAATACTCTTTCGGAGATTTTTGGTTCAGTTTCCCACATTAAAATATACCTAAATTAATTAAGGATGACCAATTATCTAGTTACTCAACTTAGAATGGCGAAAAAATACTCTCGAAAACGAAACAGGATTTAATGATTCTCCATTTAAATTTAGGTACGAATTGAATGTTTAGTTCAATATCCGTTGACTAATTACATATTGTATAGTCTTTAAAAAAATTTATGTTTCACAGTGGCCAATAAAAATTTGTCGGTCTTCATGAATTGTTATAAAATCTACTTTCTTCCTTGCAAAAAGTTCGTTTTTCGTCATAAATATTTCGATCTGACGAGGCAATTCAAGCTTTTTTACTGATACAAGATTAAAATACACATAAATTTAAAAATAATTATTTATCACCATTTTTTTAAGTCTCACTCCGCTTTAAAATTATTACATGGTCTTGTCACGAATTAAATTCTAAGATCGAATATTTAAATACCAAACAATATTTAATGAAATAAATTGTACTTGTTTTGACCAATTCTCTAACCGTACTCTGTTATGAGGGCTAATTTAAAATCAAAAGTAAATATATATGAATCAAACCTCAATTTTGTTAAATATAGCCTCCGTCCATACTATTGTATTATACTGTAGCGCGCATATTATTTAAGTAAATGGTTTTGAAAGGAAGTTTTGGAAGTTGTTGAAACGATATCATTGTGAGGATGTACAGTTTTTTTTTTGTATTTGGAAGAACCAGTATTGTACCATTTTAAGTTTAAAATGAAAAGAAAGGAAAGACAGTGGTCCCAAAATCTTTCACACTCAAATAAAGGTCTTTAATAAAAAAAAATTTCTAATTGATTTTAATTAATTTTTTAATTAAATTTAAAAAAGTTTTCATATTTTTTGATATTTTTTATTCGTTGATATAAACCTCTAATTATTCTTTCGATTTACAAAATTAGTTTTTTTTCTAAAACTATAATTATTTATTTATAATTATTTCTTATTATCATAATTTGTTTTTTGTTTTCAAATTTATAAAGGTGGAATAATTTTTGTATTTTATTGTAAACAAAGTTAAATGCCTTTATGAAACTCTCTTCAAAAAAAAAAAAAATAGCTCAATAGGAATTTTTCATTTAAGCAAGTAAGCCATTAGCTTGCTCTGCTGTATATGAAAAATTATTTAGAATGGTGTTAGGTATGCTAACAAATTTGTAGCTAGTGAACACTAGACAAACTTCGGGTGATGAATAATTTTCTTATTTTTATTTTGATTGGGCATGTTATTTTAACTTCAAATATAATGCACGATTTACCAAATTACATGAAGAAAAAAACGTTCGAAAATCTCAAGGTAAAAAGTGTCAGAGGCAAATTCTATTCAAATTTAATTAAACATCTAGCTAGTAATCACTTAACACATATTAAAACATAATAAAAAAAAATCATGTTTTCCAACTGTTTTAACAGTCCTTATACTTCAGAAAAGGTTTAAGTTGTTCTAGAGACAATTTTAAGATACATACTTTCAATAATTTTCTTGTGTGGCTTACATTTTGAAGTCCAAACCAATTGCAACTTTTCTTAGGTTGAAATCCATTCATTTACCTTGACGTCGAAAAGCCATTGTTCACAAGGAAATTATTGGTAAAAGTTTTTTTTTTTTATTAATTATTCTTTATTTTTTTGTGTATCTTATTTTGAAGTCGATTTCGCGTTTAAAAAAAATGTTGTTAGGGTATCAGATAAAACTTTTTAATCGATTTATTTTTAAAGGCTCATTATTGACTATAATATTCCACCTTAAGTTATTTTAATTATTAGATTTTCAAATAGCATTCTGTTGTGTTTGTTTTAATATATAAAAATGCATGTATTGTTTGTTGTTTTTTGGTTGTTTTTCAATATCAATATGTAATGTAAATATAATAACAATTTTTATTATATCAATAATAGTAATAATAATAATAGTAATCTTTGATAAAATATTATATAATATCTTATAATATTTTGTTGTTGTTGTTGCATTATTCATAACATGGTATAGTGCAACCTATCATGGTTGTCACGCCATTAAACTATATAATTTGTGTAAATTTGTTAAAGTTGTTACATCATCCGGTTGTAGACGTAATGCTTCTCTATAACTGGCAGCGGCTTCGCTATATTTTCCATTTAAATGTAATATGGCACCTAAATTTGTGTGTCCTCGTGCATCCTGAATGATAAATATAAAAATAAAATCTTAATAAAAAATTAATGCCTTGGTTTTAGAAACTTAAGTTTCGAAAATGATTGAATATTAATATAGAAGCGATAATGAAGTTGTATCAATTTTATCTGACCTATTAATTACAAAAATTGTTTCTTTTTAATAATAAATACTTATGTAAAGATTTTTTTCTGGTTGTCTCACCGTTAAATAAAATATTTTAAGTATACACTAAAGTACAAGTTTTATAGTTTTGCACTGATGCAAGCGTTATTTGAAGTGAAACAATGCCTGATAATCATGTTCATACCCTCTTCTGCTATCAAATGGAAAAAAAGCTATAGTTTCATTTATTGAGTTGGTCTTCCTTCCTTGATCGTTGAGACCTAGATATCAAATGGAAAAAAAGCTATAGTTTCATTTATTGAGTTGGTCTTCCTTCCTTGATCGTTGAGACCTAGATATTCAAGAAACTGAAGACAATCTGGGAAGTACCTATTTAGTATTGATAAAATCAAATAATTTAAAGTCAGAACATTAATCATATGCCCGGATTTGATGAACTTGTAGGGCATAAAAATTTTGAAATAGACTATTAATTTTGTATACTTTTAAAAGGACTAGTGTTTTCAATTTTTCTTATTTTTATGAACTATTTTATTGTTTTTATTGTATCGTTAAATGTATTATATTTCGAATGGAATCAATAAATAATATTTACGGTACAAAATTGTTTCACTTGATCATATTAATACAGACAGAAAATCTTGGCTTGGTTTAATTAAACTACTGTTGTTTTACTTGTAATTCTAAAATTATAAGTGTTAGATTTAAGACGTTCGTATTGCCTACTAATATTCAACCAAATTCTAATACTTTAATAGTATAACATACCAATGGTCGAAGTTGTACAGCTTTACGATACCAATATTCAGCATCAATCCGACGATCAGCCTGTCGTAGCGCTGTTGCAGCTGCCACCACTAATTCATAATCAGCTGGTTTTAATTCAGCCGCACGCGTATATTGTACAGCAGCTTCGTTGTGTCGTTGCAATGAAGCCAAAAATTCACCTGTAACCAATAAAAATTATGATTATCTAACTTTTCTTGCCGTTTTTCTAATTTTATGAAATACGTGTTTGCACAATGGCCATGAATACCGAATTCTCTGCGTATACTCAGTTCTGTTTTTAAGCGGACATCTTTGACCGTCTTTTTGTCAAAGAAAAAATGCATAATAGATGTAAAATTTATAAATATTTTCACTTCAGACCACTTTAAAAAAGTTAAACGCATCTTAAAACTCCCTACTTTATGTGAATTGTCATTTCTAGTCAAAGCATTAGCAATATTTCAGATAGAGAGATAATTATTGAATACAACTTCTTTTATTATGTGTCTAAAATCATTTATTGACCTGTCTGAGCACACTTAACTATCTAAGCAGCCTCTTATACTGCCTGAAGCAAAGAAGGAGATCATTCTGCCTCTTTCTTTGAAGGTTAATCGACATTTTATTTATATTCACAGAAAATAAAACTAAAATAAATATGAGGGTGACACGAAGATTATTGGTGGAAATCTCATTATGACATATTCATGAACCTTGAATTAAGAAACAAATTGTCCCACATAAAATATTACGAAGAGAAAATTTTTTTAAAATAAACATAAGCAAAAACATATTACAAAAAAATAAATGACATTTTTCCAGTAATTTAAGTATAAAACTCAGGAGCAGTAAAGTCCTATCAATAAAGTCACATTCCCCCCCCCCCCCTAGTTTAATGCATGTATTGTCGCACTGCTTTCATTGAAATGAGATTTTTGCCTTTTGCCAATAGCATGAAATATCTTCAAACAAAACTGCTCTAAAAAACATGATTTTGTACAATAAAAATTTTGTGATATTGTAGTTGAGGGATTAAAAAGTTGCTACACTCAACAGGAATATCCTTGCCATTAACTCAACTAACGACATTAACATTTACTCAACGAATTTCTAGGGCAAAAACCACTATTTTCGAATACAACCCAACCCTCTCCAACGATTTCCGAAACAGTGCATAAGTCTATATGTTCGGGGGAAAATACACACACTAAAAAGAAAAGACAAAACGTAAACATTACAAAACTGAACTGGATAAAACTGAAATATAATGAAAATATACTCTTTTTCAAAATAATTGAATCTATTTAACTCTAGAAATAAATGTAGAAGTTTTTAATTTTATTATATGTTAAACTAAGTAGGTACAATTTCATAAAGTAAGTCTACCAATAAAATCAATAATAGTAATCCTACGCTAATCATGATTTATTATGACACAAGCAGATATCTCGAAAATTAAATTAAAGGTTATAATTTTGATCTTGATGTTCAGAGCCATTAAATTTAATCTCAAACTTATAATTGACAAGAGAACAACGCAAATTCACATTGTTCGCCCTGACCACCCCATAAAATGCTATTTCAGCTCGATATCACTTTTCGTTTTTGAATTATCGTGATCCTGCACTAATAGACAGATTTTTTGAACATCTACACCATTTTTTTTTTTTTTTTTTTTGGGTAAAAATTTGAAACTTTATATAATATGGTATATTATACATAGCGTAGACAAGCTTTTATTGTACTAAAAAGTAGTAACTAATTTTTTTAAGGAGACTAAAAGGAGACTTCATACATGACTATTTTTGAAAGCTTGAGGTGATCAACATAAAGTATCAAAAATAATTTGGAGAACTTCAATGTATGTTTGTACGGGTGGAATCATGCAACTCAATTTTTATATTGAGCGCCTCATGCTTTTACAAGAGTCATGTATGAGTCACTCCAAAAAAAATATTATTTTCTACTCTTAAGTACAATAAAAGCTTGTCCTTAAAAAATATTTTTTATTTAAATTTTAATTTAAGACGAAAAAACGCATGTATATAAAATATTGTTAAAGGGATCGGAAAATCAAGACGCCACTTATCTTACCGTACATTGTTATTCAAACTAAACTTGTTAATAAAATTCAGCTCAATCAATTGAAGATACTTTACTTCAAAATTGAGTTGGAAGATTTCACCCCGACAAAGATAAATACGTACATTGCAAGTTAAATAAAAGCTTGTAAAAGTTAAAGTTGATTGAACAGAATGTTTCAATGCGGTTCAACTTTTTGTAAATGATACTGTACAAAAGATGTTGAATGGAAAGAAAACGATGACATTGAAACAATATTACAATGAAATTACGCACAAATCCTGTGCTCTATATCATAAAAGTAAATTGCTGTTTTAAAACTTTTAAATTTTCTGAATAAACTTGAATGGATATTGTAATATAAGATACAGAAAAGTAATATTGTACAATGTTTGTACAGAAAAAGCAGTTTCTTATTATATGTGTATTTGGTAATATAGTAGTTATAATACAATGCCTTCCTTGTATATACCATACGGGCTAAATTTCATATAAACTCAGAAAGTCAAACAAAAAGTTTTAATGCTAAAATATTCATATGGTAAGATTACATGATGCTTACTGATGCTTACTTTACTTATTGTGTACATCTGTTCATTACTATCAAGTTAAACCATAATATTATTTTCCCAATTGGTTGGAAAAACTCATTAATTTCTTAAGCTATGTGATTCTGGGATATAAAACTATACAGTTCTAAGATGTAATTTGAATACTGTAGATTGACTTGGGTATTTTAAGTAACATAAAACGGTTTAAAATTTTATAAAAAAAATTTGGTTTAAGTTTGTAATAAGTCAGGCCAGTGTGCCTCCCCTTCTAATTAAGAACCATTCTGCATAAATTTTTACTAACAAAATAGTGCATAAATGCAACCATTTATGAAACGTTTTTTAACTGGCTAGAGCTGTTCAAGCTGCTTCGAAATTTTTTGACATTTAAATTATTTTCAATTTTCGTCATTTTTTTTAGGTTTTTTTCATATTATGTTAACCAATGCAAAAAAAAGTCATGGATATTCCATATTTTATATAGCATTAAAATCTTCCTCATCATACATTTTTCGTTAAGTTGATATCAAATACAATTTCCAAGTTGTAAACCAAAAAGGGACTGTTAGTATGATGAACCTAAAAATTTAGGCAATTTAGGACAAATTTTTCTTTCTGTGCCAATTAGTTTCACCCTAAAAATGTATATCAACTATATTAATAAAACATCTGAAATAAAAAATATTTTGAAAATAGGTATTCACAAAACAAAAGTAGTTTCAAAGAAGGTATTTTTCAAGTAGCAATAAAGATACTTTTTATGATGATAACATTGATAACATCGAAAGAGCAAAAAGTAAGGCAAAAAATAACTTTCTTCTTGGTATTCCATTTAAGAAGTATATAATATTTTGTGATCCGTAGAGTGTAGGTAGAAGGATACAGAAAAAAAAATTTTATATTTGTTTTGACAAAAGAATGTTATTTGGAATGTATACAATTTAAATACAAAAATATTCTGTAGTTAGAGGTCTTTTAATACAATTTTATAAACCCTTATAACTTCACTTTCAATAAAGCTTTATTGTTTATAATGTATATCTCATTCGAATTGTTTTGTATTTAAATTACGATATTAAAGATTCTGTGTGTATAATGTATTAATCATATTCATTGTATTCTAAGGTTGTGTATAACATTGCATTACAAAGAAAGTGGCAGTACATAGTCGATGTGGTACTGAAGTCGTGTGAGTGTGGCCCCTGTAGTCCACTCGACTAACTTCCCAGAGGGGGGAAAATTTGTTGGCTACTTAGTTTTACAAACAAGAAGTTTAAGTTTGTGAATTTATTGTGTAATACAATTTACTGAAAAATATATTTTCCGCTTAGAATTGTGAATAATCACATCGAAAAGTATGTCATCAGCTATCTTATGATATAAGAAATTACGGGAATGGGAGTTTATTGCACTGAGAATTGTGACCATAGAGACTTCTATGCATGTTTAACTGAATAAATACAAACTACTGTAAACAGGGAGAATCTTTCCAAGCAAATCGGAATACTACGAATACAAAAAATGGATTATTATATTTTAAGTATAAGAGTCAAAACTATTTTTTCTAGTACTTTCGTAAAAATAAATGTTTTTTATATAATTTTTTTGTTTTATTTGTTTATTAAGTATAATCATCATTAGATTTTTATTTTTATTTGATTTCATTGTCGAATTATTCATTCAAATTTGAATTTTTAATTAAATTGATGTAATAAAAGGGGAAATAAGTTCAAATATCCAACTAAAACATATAAGTGAAAAGTAACAATTTAAAAAAAAAAAAGACTTGTTTGAATAAATAAATGTAATAGATAATAATCATCAACAATAAACCAGCCTTCAGTTAAATTTTTTTACACTTCACTTTTTTGTGAATATAATTGACGTTCGAGGTTTCAATTTCATAAAAAGAAGGAAAACTATTTTATGTTATAAAAACATTATTTTGCACGTCAAAATCTATTCAAATTTTAAACTATGAAACTTATGGCAAAGTGGATTTGCTAAAAGTTCTATAATGAAATAATAAAAATACAAGAAAATATTGACGACATGAAAAAAGAATCATAATATCACAAAATAAGAATATACGCGTCTCTCTATATGTATATGTTTTCCAATGGGAATATAGGTGTTAACGTTGTCAAGATCATGAATAAGCAAAAACATAGCAAAGTAGAAGTACCATTCAAACCAATCTCTATATATTTTCGTATATATGATCTCCCTAGCGGTTGTGTTAACAGCTGTTCTGGTGACAAGAAAAATATATACCAAAAAGGTAACAACATACATGCACGATTCTAACAGCATATGAGTGAAACACATGTACATAAAAACACACATTACCAAGGTAAAAAAAATTTGTTTATATTTATCCTTTTGTATGTACAAGATGGTATACTAAATGTGAAATTTACAAAATTTAAAAAACCCCCGACAAATGGGATATATTCCTTGTAAACCGATTTTTGGAAACACACTGAGAAACACACAGACCCACAGATAAACACTTTAAACTTCCGAAAGAAAGCGAATACAGCATTTAAAATAGCAATTGAGTTAAATAATTAAACAAAATTTTCAATTTTCGATATTTCGAAAATTACTCCAGTTATCGAAAAGTTTTGGAGAAATCTATGAAAACATATCATCTACCGTTTATCTCTATAAGAAAAATATCGAGTTGACCAATGGGGGGTTGACCAAATAATCGTGCAACCCGCCCTAAAATTGTTGATTAAGGGTTGATTAAAACTCATATAAAAATAAACTTTTTATTGAAAATTGCCTTGATGCTCACTTCTTCGAAGAATCACCAAAAAATATCATAAGTAGTTTTTTATTTCATATTTGGATACCTTACTCCTGTCAAATATTTTTGGAAGGTAAATTTCGCTACTTTAATTTAGGTTACAATTGAAGAAATTGTCTACTAGGTTTGTACACATAAAAATCCTCAGTTTTTCTTCATAGATGTTAAAAAGAAACTATCAACGCTGTCTTCCGTTTCGAAAAATTTTTAAAATACATTTTTTTTGAACACATATACATTTATCAGTGGATCACCGTATATACTTTTTCGTTTCATCTTTCTATTCCACCTGTTTAACATTTTTCAGAACATTACAGAAAATACATGTAGACACAAATAAATTTAATTTACAATAATGTAAAAAAAAAATCAAATAACAACAATGTAAAATAAATGATTCAAAGAAGTCGTTTTCTTGTTTCCACTTTATTCAATATTTTCTAGGAAATGTTTATATGCGTAAAACAAGAAAACATCATCTAATTGAGTAGCTCTTTCTTGTAAAGAAGTTTTTTTGTTGTTTAGTTTATACTGTTAACGTTTCATCAAAAAAATATGCTTTAGCATATGGGATGTTTACGACCGAAACAAAACACTAATTAACGATACAAACAAATATGGAGTATTTTATTTGTTTAAAAGGAACATTTGTTTCATTTATTGTTTGATGTCTTGGAAATTGTTCTTTGACAATTTCAATTTCCTATGAAAATTTAATGATGTTGATTTTTATTATGTACTTCTATAATTGAGAAAAGAAGACAATGATGGCAGAGAAAAGAAAAAATGATGGCGTTTTTATGGTGAAAGTTTCTAAAACGGGAATTTTTGGAATGACGTTTGTCATTAAGGAGTAACTAAGGTAGAGTTTGGTTAAAATGCAAAACACAATAGTCATCTATTTTATTAAATTAGCAGCCCTCATTAATTCATTTTTAGAAAACGTCGTTTCATCGGAGTTTTCAGGAAAAAATGAAACATTGACTCAAAATATGGCTTTTCTTGACATCTGTTGGCGACAAAATAAAGTACATAACCGAGACATTCAAATTGGTGTTTATGTGGAGACATTTTTAATATTCCTTATATTAGTGATAAAATTTGTGCCTTTTTAACTCAAAAAATACCTAGTAAAGTTCGGTCACCCAGGTACTTTAGTTAAAGTTTCATAAATTTCTTTTAAGAAACTTTTCACAGCTTGTCATCATAAGATTTCATCCCTCTACCCTAGAAAAGTTGGTGTAAGCTTCAAGTGTCTGCATAAGTTTACATCAAGCATAACAATGTAAACCAAGATTTCTTAAAATAAAACCGCATTGAAACCAACAAATCATTTATTGGATACAATAATTTGGCCTTTTATGCAGGCAGTCGTGTTAAATTTCCAGTTAGTTTTTTGTTGTTCTGATAAGAAAATGAAAGGTTTATTTTATTTTCAAGCACAGAAGTACATAATTTTTTCGTCCAAAACAGACGCGGATAAACAAGTAATTATAACGCAAAAGAAATAAAAAGCTCGAGTCTTAGATTAAATGTCTGCCATTACTTTTCAATACCCTACATATACTATAAATGCGAAAGATTGTATGTTTGGATGTTGGATGATACTCAATCACTCAAAAATACAAGATTGGATTAGGATGAAATGATAATTACTTGGATTAACACTTAAGATACTTTTATGCCTGACAAATGTTAGATTACTGCGGGATTACAAAAAAAGAACGAATACGAATGAAAGATAACTATTGTATCTTATGTTACATTGTTCCGGAATAGTAAGAAATAATTTTGACTTATTTTTTTTTAGAAAAATAGTTAGAATTCCTCAGCAAAAGATTAAAACTCATAAACTTGTAAACAAAAGGGATACAAAGTGATAATAATGAAATTGAATGCTACAACAAGCAAGTCTTTGTTTTCAAAGTAAAAATTTCCCAGCGGAGTGTAATACCTGCTAGTTTACCTATAAGTATTTCAATTTATAATTAAAATGTTTAATAAATATTTATTTTTATTATGATCATAAATAAATAACATAATATTTCGAAATATAATAAAAACGTAAACAATGACAGATAAAATAATAAAAATAAACAAACACAAGGATAAAACATTTGATGATGTAATATTTCAGTTTAATGGAATTAAAACAATTATCCAGGATAACATTATGGAGAAATGTACCTAGAAGCTAAAACATAGACAAACTATTCCATTCAGTATGGATTAATATAAAAGATTGCAATATCATTCTCAGTAACTTTATCGAAACTATTATTATAAATTGGTAATAACAATGCTTTTGAAAATATTTATATTATTTTAGTCGATTCAAAGCAAAATTATTTTTATTTATTAATTAGTTTAGTCATTGTACGAAAATTAATATCTCCAATATTGCAATTTAATTTAATATGTTCAACATTACAATTAAATTAAAAACGTTCAATAATATAATTAAATCAAATGATCAAAGAATAGTTCTCTGAATTAATTGTTAACAATTGAATGAAGCAATGAAGGACTTATATTATGGAAATTGAGTCACGGTGAAATTTTTTCACATTGCGTCTCTGTCAAACGTTTATGAGCTATGGATATTGCAGTACCAACAAGTAAAATTTAGTTGATATCTATGAGAAACTTTTGAAGTTAGATATACTTCTTTTTGTACGTAAAGGACTATTAACTATTCTATTTTCAGAGATCCAATACATGCCATGCTGTTTGTTATACATAGCCAAATATCAATGATAAAGATATTTCGGTGTGCATCTATTTTCTTCAAACTTTATAAAAAATAGTTAGTTAATTTTCATGGATCAACTGAACTTAATAATGCTAGTTGCATAAGTAATGTTCTTTTTATCATGATGTGCTTACTACAAACAAAACAAAAATTATAATTGTATTACTCTTCAAAAACACAAGATCTTAACACAGTACTATTTAAAAAATACGGATTTAATCAATTTTTTTTCTTAGAAAATTAATAAAAATTATTATTTATCAGAAATCTCTACAAAAAATTTTCTTTTGGTCCACTCTGCCGTAAGGAATATAAAAAACTAACTATCCCTAAAAAACAAAAAATATAAATAGCGCAGATATACATTTTTTCGTGTATACCTTTTGCATTACTGGAAAATAATATGGATCAATACTACTGTCCAGTCAGAGAATGTCTATATTAAATGTTTACAGGACATTTTCTAGAATAGAATATCGGATTATCGGAAAAGTGGACAATTATCTAAAACGTTTGTTATGTAATCGAAAATAATACAGGCGAAGCACACCTCATTTAACTGATAAAAACTAATGGTAATATACAAATCTTTTATATACACAACAGCATGGGCTTTGTTTTGTATCATAGTATTGTTACTTTATACTTGACATATTCTTTAAATTTAAAAAATCTTCTAAAAAATTTGTTTCTATCGCTTTTTTGGAACGCAATTGTTAGTTCTTTCAGAATTTAACCCATTTGACCGCTTTAATATTATCGGATGGGTTTGGTTTGAATAAGAGTCAATAGACTTTTTAAAGCTACCAACAAATTTTCAATTTTATCTACTTTCCATAGTTTTTGAGAAAATGGAAACTATTGAGAAGTTAAGCCCTAATTTGCACTTTCAAGGTAAAACAATTATATTTACGAAAAAAATTTTATTACTAAAGTTTATTTTTTCATAAGGAACATTTTTTTTACATAACATGTTTTACTGTTTGCAAAATCGGTCGTACGGAAATTTTTTCTGTTGCTTATTTACGAACTCAAACCCAATTTTTTACTCCCTGAGCATACTTAAAACTTCAGGTGGCAAACAGAAAAACGGGAATGGGCTAGGTAGATGACTCAATGGATAATTTTACCAAAATTTTGTTTGAAGCATCCATATTTCTTTACGCTGCAAACTTGGGTAAAAACAATTAATCTTTCTTTATGAACTAGAGTTGTAAATTATTTTTAACCTGATAGAAACTAGCTTACTCTGTTGTCATGATTATTACTGACGTTTTATGTGAAAGTACCGAAACTCTATTTCATACGTTTGAATTTGACTTCGAAACAATTACTGTAACAAGTGTCAACAAATAAAAAATATTACCCTACTTCTAGATTGATTTATGAATACTATGATAAACATTCTTTTTCACTATATAGACCAGGTGCTAGATAGACTTGAGTGTGCAAAAGTCTAGTTCGTATAAGTCTATAAATATTCCGGATGTTGCCAGAAATCTAATTGGTCCAATTTTAATATATACCTCCTTCTCCACACAAACGGTCATATGTGAATGCTTTGAACCAAATAACAAATAACCAATTTTTTACAATTAAAGATCGAGGCTTTAGAATGAAACAATCCGTAACTATTTTCCAGAACAGATGTTCAAAGTGATTTTTAGAATTTTAAAAGCTCAAAAATTTTATTTATTTGCAATAATTTTCAGATTTACAAATAACCGTTCTGGAGTTTTCCAAACTGCAAAAATATCTCAAAAACGGTGAACTGAAGGAAAAAATCACAAGGAGCCTTTTTGACGTAAATACACCAAAAAAAAATCTTGGGTGGTTTTATTTTGTACAAACAATTGACATTTGACAGTTTCTATGGAGGGAGAGACATATACAATATAGGGTTTCTGGGATATTAATTTAAAGCTTTTCGGAACGGAAGAATCAATTGACAAAATGCGGTCCTCGACTTTTAAACACTCATCTCTATCTAGCGCCTGCTCTAATACTTTGTTTCCCTACATTTTCACCATCTGCAAATAAATTATTTTTATGTTTATTTGTATTTCTTTGAAGCTACGTTATTAAGTTCGTTGAAACCTTATCAGTTGGATATATTTATTACACAATAAATATTTACTTTCAAGTATTCGCTCCGAGCGTGAATTTCGTTTCCATGACAACGATACACTACTTTAATTATAGAATTAATGGATGCATATATAATTGTGTGGATTGCATTGAAAACTTACATTTAAAATTTAATATTCTTGTTTCACAAATTTAAATAAATAATTACGATAATTAACATTTGAAAAATAATATTTGTACAATTTGATTTCTTATTTTCACAATTTTTAATGCATTAAGTTTAATTAATTAGTGTTTTTCAATCATTTTAATTTGACAGTTTCTATATCATTAACATGTAAATAATTGCAAATTAGTCATAACAGCCCACTTTATCTCCAAAATTTTTCACTTAAAGCGCTGGCATCGATTTTATTATCCCCACCATGACTACGCACACAACGAATATATCAACGGCACAAAAAAGAGCTAAGTTATGGACAAACGATTGTGTTTATGAAAATTTCTTTTTACATCTAATTCATTCACACGCACGTAAAGAATATAAATGTCTTTTACGTAATGATGTTTGATGACCGATTTTTATGTGTATATTGTTCATGAAAAGCATTTTTTAGACATTAAAAATTTTCAAAATAATCCTCCGACTTGAATTTTAACCGATTATTTATTGGTTATTAGATATATTAGATGAAGGAAGATGATATTCATTTTATAATCCGGATTAAATTCTTTATTATTAGTGATTGATGATAGCAATTTTTACAATTTAATCTTATTCTATATTTGGGCTGTGAAATTATGGATTGATAACGTTTTGCGAATAATGCCAAATAGAGGAAGATATTTCATTTTGACATCTATGAATCCTCCTAATAAAAACAAAACCTCTTCTAAGACGATCTAATTCTCTTGAGACGGTAGCGTTATTAAGAACATGTGCAAACAAGAGCTTAAAACAAATAAAACTACTTCTTTCTCATTTTTTCAGTCAATTTATAAATGATCCTAAGTTTTCGAGGGCCCTGTGCTAACTTAAAAGTAGGTTAAAAACCCCAAAATTTTAGGACTTCTTTCAGTTTTTCGATTATATCTTGTTATTTAAGGACATTTTATGCTTAATATTTCCTTACAAAGTTGTGAGACATTTAATTTGATTTGTTAGTCAATGCGAAATCTAAAAAAGTATCCGAAAAATGAAAGTTTTGGCCCTATAACTAAGTATTTCCATCATTTCCATGTTAATTATGTTAATCGCACATCCAATGCGAACATTTTAGCACATTAGTATAGTAGTACAACTATATCCTCACCTCTATCCCTTCCCCTACTTCCCGCCTCCACCAAATGTGAAGATGTCTCTTTTTAATGTTAGAAGTGCATTTTTAGAAACCTTCTCTCACTCTAAAGACTCTTGCGTCGTACACACAATCTGATGTCACATGGGGAGGAGGTCCGCAGACCAAGATTGTTCCTGTGATTTTTCATATTTTCATTATTATTTAATCATGATAATAATTTTTTCATTAGTAATTAGTTTCATTTAAAATAAAATAACTTTTGAAAACTTATAAAAAATAAATAACTTGTTTGTACTTGTTACAAACATTTTTACGTTTACATCTTAAGAAAGGTCCTCTTATTTATTTGTGTGTAAAAGTGGCTCTCTTCCTTTACTTACATGATGTAAAAAACAAACGATTGCCTAATCAACAGTGGTTAAATATCATATTTCAACAATTACCTCAGTCAATTGTTTATTTTCACTTGTTAATTCTGAATCAAATATCAGGTTATCAATATCGCGGTAAACAATACAAACAATATACATATACAAATATCTTCAAGAGGTAAAGTTGCATTTTTTTTGTAAACTAAATTAAAAGAAAATCAAGTAGGATATAAAATTTCCTCTACTTTAAAATTCAAAAGACTTGTAACTGTGTATATAGATATTAAAAAACGATTCGCATATTGAAAAAATAAATAATACAATAAAGTATATTTACATTATAAGGGGGTTAAATACAACCAGGTAACTAACTACAATTTGTGCAATGATCAATTTGGTTAACTTTAGTATGAATTTTTTTTTTATATTCCGTATGTGATAGAAAGTGATGGTTTTTCTTTAAATCGTTCAGTGAATGAATAAGTTAAATTTTCATCAAATAAAATTTTGTTTGATATACAATGATGTTCGAAATACATGGTATTATATTATTGCTCGAGTTTTTAGAATAAGTTAATTTAACAAGTGAAAGCAAACAATGGAGTTAATTCTTGAAATACCATGAATAAACTGTGTTGATGATGCAACCGTTTGTTTTTTGACGTGAAGAAAATAAAAAAAGATATCCACTTTTAATTAAATAGTACTATAAATTTTACACATACTATAAAATTTACACCGAATTAGCGCCCTCGTGGGTAAACAGTGATGTTTACAAAAAAATGTTTTTACCAAAACTCGTTTATTTTTTTATAAGGAACATTTTTTACATTTAATATTTTGTTCTATCTCTAACGGTTTACAAGATGGGTCCTACGGAACCAAGACCCAATTGATCCGTAATGCTCATTTACGAACTCGACCTCACTTCTTACGTCCTGAGTACGCTATAAAAATTTCATCTTAATATCTCTTGTCGTTTTTTAGTTATCGTGTTGACAGACAGACGGACCGACGGTCAGTCAACCGAAAATGCACTAATTAGGTGATTCTATGAACACCTATACCAAAATTTTTTTCGTAGCATCAATATTTTTAGGCTTTACAAACTTGGGGCTAAAACACATGGTATAAAAACATGGTATAAAAACATATAGCTTTATGGTTGCATTACCTTCCATCCACATTCTATGAATATGAACATTCAACTATTTTTAAAAGTAAAGACTGCTTATGGCCACCGCATTATATCCTCCGCCTCCCTTGGTCTCACTTATCTTCCTTCCATAACAATCAAAACAGGGGTAGGAATTGTTTTACACAGATAAAATACTGTACGGTTAAATATTCATAATTCATTTAGTATGACTACAAATTTCGTTTCTATTTTTACAGAAATCTTTAATAAATGGTTTAAAATGGTCCCCATAGATGGCGCAGTAAAATGCCAGATAAAATTAATTTTCTTTCTTTTTATGTATCTTCATAAATTATAGCACATGTGTTAGTCCGATGTTTGAGCTATTTTATTGCATAGTTTCAATCATCCATTCAGCAGTTTTTGCGTGAAAGCGTAAAAAACTAACAAACAACTTTATTTTTTGTACTCTCCGATACGGAAACAGAGAAGATGTAGACACATTTTCCCTCACCATCTTTTTTTACATAGTTACGGGTTTGGTATAGGTGAGAAATGGCATAAAGTGGTGATCGCAAAGTAGCAGGGAATATACAAATTATAATAAGGTCGTGTCGGTATATTACCTGTTCTTTGTCTATCTAAATGCCCGTTACAAACGATACTACCCTCCTTGGAAACCCAAGTTTAAATGATTCAATCCACTTATGTTTGAACAAAATTGTAAAAAAAAAAAACTTATATGATGAAATATGGGTGAAATAAATAAATAGTGACTATAGAATTTTATTATTTGTGAATTTATACTTTCGTGTCTACCTTTTTACGTTGGTGAAATGATGGAAAATGAATCGTTTATATTGTATGGAACGACATAAATAGAACACATGTATGTATGCGTGTTTGTACGTCATACGAATATTTTATTTACCCTTAAGTTAAAATAAATTTGAAAATGTTATTAATATTCTTGTTATTTGTGTACGGTAGGTATTATTTAAACAGGTGTGTGTATAAACAGCAATTGTTTTATGTAAAGATATGTTTTACATTCAATAAACTTATAAAAAAAATTATTTAACCAAATATTCAGTTATTGAACAAACTATGTAATATATAATAGGGAATATTCATGTAGTTTCTTATATTTTTAATTCATTGTTTACACCGTTATAACAAAGTAAAAATATAAATACTGTTTAAAAAATGCTGTAATTAAGCTTAAAAAAATATTTAAAATACAGTATAATTTTGAGATGTTTAACGCAGTTTTTTGGCGCTCTTTGTTGATGACGCATAAGTACGTGATTTGTCAATTGGATACAGTTCAACGTATAATTTACACTACAAAAAATGAATCTACAACACAGAATTTACACTCGTTATTATTAAGTTTTCTAATAAAAAGCCGTAGAATAATGTAACTCAATGTATTACCATATAAAATGTCAGTAATTAATACCGTACAGTATCAGTAGTCAACAAATTTGACAAGCCAGTAATATGATGTAACGTCCGTATAAAAATTTGAATTTTCGTTTTAGAAATTTTTAAATGCCATCACTGAATTTGTGCTTTCATAAATTAATTTTAAGTAACTAAAATGATATAAATTACTAAAATACGGGAAAAAAAATTTGAACCGAATATAAATTTCATTAATATTCCTATTGTGAATATTGTATATTTTTAGGGATTTGATATTGTTGTAAATTTTTTCGGCAGTCCTTGATTTTCTGCACAATTTTCAATTGCAAACTCAGACGATGGTTATCAGACGATATTTTGCTTAATTGCTGTAACTTACAAATTCATTGGTCTGCAAAAAAAAGCAAAAGTCTTTAAGCCTATAAATGGGATCTTAAATGGGATCTTTGAATATAAATACAATATCCAATTCCTTCTGTAACGATATTTTTTCTTGCAATTCACATTTAAAAAAGCCAAAAAATAGAAAATTCTAGTAATTGAACGGGTTACTAGGGATCATACTAAACCTTGAAATTGAATTGAATGATACAGGCATGATATAAAGAATTTTTCTTTGAAACATTTTCTTCTTCTTCTCAAGACTCTTCTGAGTCTTGAGAAGAAGAAGAAAATGATCTACTGACCTATAGGTTTGATTAAATTTTTTTATTAGCGTATTATTATTTCGCAAAAAGAATATTACCACCATATTACCACCATTTTTTTCCATCACTTATTTATGGAAACTTGGGTTTTTAAGATAAATATAACGATATCGTAACTTCCAAATCCATCAAGCCATTTGTACAAACAAATGTACATACATACATACAAGGTACGCGTGTAATGTGTCGGATAAAAATGAAACTTGTATCGATATTTGAAACAATTTATTAACAGTTATCATATCACAATAAAATGAAACATTTTCAAAATGGATATTATTAAGTCATTTTACTCTAATTTATTTAATGTTATTGTACGATGAAGAACAGCATAATAAAGTATGAATTTAATAAATATATTAATATTATTCCTATTTATGTAAATGGGATAACATTACTAGAGTAGCTTTGCATGGTTTCATAATAATATTAAAAGCATTATGCATATTACTATATTAGATTGAACTATACAATACAACACATTTGTATTTATAGTTGCATAGTCACATAGGGTATGTATACATGAAATATATCAAGGTATACTAAGTTTAGTTCCAAGTTCGTAACGCTTAAAAATATTGATGATACGCACAGAATTTTAGTATAGGTGATCCTAAAATCCCCTAAAGAGTCCATTTCCGTTTGTGTGTCAGCCCATCTGCTTGTCTGTTTTTCGCTACGATAACTACAAAACGAAAATAGATATCACGCTTAAAAGTATCAAAAAGTGAGGTTGAGTCCGTGAATGACCAACATAGGTCAATTAAGTTTTGGAAGAAGAGAAATAAATACTCAAAATAAATAACTTAATCTTATTCATTCATTCAACTAGTAGATAGAGTATAGCCATAATCATAGAGTATAGAATTTTTGTATTTTAAAAACATACAGTTTTGTTTTTAAAATGTTTGTGTTTTTAAAACCATTATAAATTTATCAGAAGTTATATTTTAGCGAAATCCTATCCTATCCTTCCACTCCTATCCTATATATTATAAATGTGAAAGTAATGAATTTTTGTTTGTTTGTTTGTTACACCTTCACGCAAAATACTAGCGAATAGTTTTTAACGAAATTGTACAGCAATATAGCTCATACATCAGAATAACACATGAGCTATAAATTAAAAATATAGATACTAAAAAACATTTTTTTTAATAAATATAATCTGATATTTACTATTATAAATTTTTACAGAAATCTTTAAATTAAGATTTCTGTAAAAATTATAAATAGTAAATGCCACAATTCATGGCTACCTTTTCTAATATACTCAAGGAATTATGACTGCTTTACAATTTAAAAAATTGAAAACTGTGCATATATTTTAGCAGCGTAAAACAATCTCTTATGTGTTATGGAACTATAAAGCGGTGGTTTCTACTTTTAAACCCAGTGAAGCGGACGCGTATCAAGCTCACATCTAAACCAAAATTAACTAAAATTTAATAAATAAATACAAATCTTTATTCCATAGTGGAAGCAAAACAACATATCCATGCTATTTAGATAATTGTTAATAATATATGATTATTATCATTATCAGAAACTAAAGTGATTCTAAATCCATTCATTTAATGATTTAAAATCTGTTAGTCATAACACATTATATTATTAATGTTTATTAACATGTTTTTATTAACTCGTTTTTGTATTGTCGGGCAGAATTTTGTAATTGATTTAAAATAAGCCCGATGAGCTACAGACAATGCATAACCTTAAGCAGAAAAAAAATTTTTATGTACCATGTTTTTATAATGGACTTAAAAGTAAAAGTTATATGATTGCTCTTTAAATCCTTAAGATTGTAAGATTGGAAACGAAAAATATGGGGAATTTCATCATATAAAACCCACACCTGTTTCATTTCAATAGGAGTCTTAGTTAATCTAATAGTTATTTCCAATAAATATTCTCACAATAGGCCCTAAAACATTTATTAGGTTGTCAAGAACTCTCAAAAATCGACTAAATTTTATTCAGAATTTAGTACCATGGTATTTGCCATTGCCATTGGAAAATCTTTACGGAAGTTGAAAGAAATCATGCATATTCATGAAAATGGTGAAATAAAATGCTATTACTTCAAAATCTCTCAATATATAGGTTCAAGATAATCATGATAATTTTGTAATTTGTAATTCTTCATTTCAGTTAATCTGAGAAATTTTTATTGCTTACCGTAGTGATGATAAACACTTGGATCATCTGGTGCTAGCCTCTGTGCTCTTCTAAACCATTGTTCAGCTTCCACAACTCGGCTACTCTAAAACAAGATGAATGACAAATTACGCTAAATTTTTAAGAAGTCAAGAAAAACGCTAACAGCGGGAAATGCGTAGCAAGAATGTTATAAGGAACATTGAAAGACTGCAAATAACGGTTTTTAGACGATAAATGAAAATCTAATTTTCGGAGTAGTCAGGGGCATAAAGGAATCTGTATTCAGAAAAACTTTAAATGGAAAATTACAGGTATATAAAATGTTCAAAAATGGTACTTACATGATTACTTACATTTTTGGCTAAAAGTTTTCCATATGTAATATGTGCAGGTACATGATCTGGTTGAACTTGCAAAGCCGCTTGATACCATCTTTCTGCTTCTTCAAATTGATGCAATCTCGTTAAGGTTTCACCCAGTAAGTTGTAAACACTCTACAAATAATAAAATAATTTCATGTTAACGAAACGTGATCCACAAACATTAAACTTCATAGAATTTGAACTGAAAGATAGTCTCATTTACTCAAAAAGCATTTACATTAAGTATTTAGAGCAACATTAATGAAGAGATTTGGTTTTGACGCCAGATTTTTTATGCCGTTATACCGTTTTGCTCGTTATTTGTGGTAATTTGAGAATAACTTAAGAGGCGAAAATGAAATTTTTGAATACATAATAAAAGAAAAATCTAACGTTCGAGGATTTTTTCACCTATTGTTCCCACGATCGCTTTCGAAAACTTTTGATCCAACTATAATAGTATGGGAGGCTCGAATTGAATTTGAACAGATGGGCAAGAAAAACTTATTTTTTCCAAGTTGTATTTGTATTATCTTATGAGCTGTAGGTTAGAAGTGATGCGAATTACTTATATGAATCAACATGAAACCAAAATTTTAGTTTCACCTTTCGGCGTATTTTCGAGTATATAATGGGATTCTTAAGATAACGACGCTACTCTGTCAATTTATCATTAACATAGATTTAAAATCTTCTGCAAAACTAAATCTACTAAATAAATTAAGGGGTATAAAATATGAGGTTATTATAATATAAACACATTTCTAAAGCGTGAACCAAAATTAGTAATTAAATTACGTCTAACAAAAATATATTGTATTAATTTATATATCATAACTAGAACATTTTCTGAATAATATAAACATTCTTTTGTTTATAAATATTAGTACTGCTTGATTAAAAAAATTATTTCTACTTTAAGAAATATTTTTAATTAGTTTACCAAACCATTTTAATACTTTTACTAAAGAAAAAAATGTAACAATCAGTTCAGAGATAGATCAAAATAAAAAATTTTATGTATACATAAAGCTACAAACGTAAGTTGTACAACTAGATATGGTAATAGTCCTAAGACAAATTTGTTTATATAAATAAAAGATCTTCTAAGGATATGGTTTTTAAGCCCGGAACCAAAAAAAGAAGAGTTCTAAGGCTGAAAGGTTATTTATTAGAGAGTGTTCTTAGCTTTGTTTCAAGTGCGAGTTTAGGGCTCCGTACCCGACACAACTAAAAAATAGGCTCTGATCGCAAAATCGGTTCAGTTTGGAGAAGGCCCTAAGGAAAAAGGTAATTTAATGGAGAGTGTTCTTAGATACGTCCGAGTTTAGCGTTCCGTACCCTAAAAATACCTCGTGGGTTTTTAAATTTTGTAAATTTCACTTGTAAGTTATATGTGAGGCATACCAACATTCGTGTTGATGTTACTCCATAACTAGTGAAAAGAAATTTGAGATAAGTGCTCAAAAAAGATATACCCGTTGAAAGCTCCACACCAAATTCTTTTACAATTCTAAGAGTTCCAAAAAACAGATTAAACTTCTATGGTACTTTTTACGTATTTTTTTCATGAATAAAATACTAGTTTAAAGTGTATATCAAATGAGTGATGAATCCCCTTATGTAAATTATGTTTTATTCTACAAGTGGAGTTTACAAAATAAATAAAAAAAAACCGAGAAATTGTGCGGGTTCAGAATTTTTAACTTGCACTTAAAACGGGTCTAAGAACACTCTCCATTAAACTATCTTTTTCCTTAAAGCCTTTTCCAAACTGAGACGATTTTGAAAACCCTCGCCTATTTTTTAGTTGTTTAGGATACGGAATCCTAAACTCGTACTTAGCTAAGAACTTAACGTAAACAAAGCTTAGAACACTTCCCATTAAATAATCTTTAGAACGAAACAAAAAAATCCAAATTGGTTCATCCATTTAGGCGCTACGATGCCACAGGCAGACACACAGACAGACAGAAATAGCTGTCAAATCTATTACACCCCTTTTTTGGTTCAGGGGTTAAAATGAGATTATTTACAAAGACGTTGTAAGCGTTTTGTGGATGTTTTTTAGTTGGTCTTATACAAACCAATATTCCATGTCGTACTTTTTGAATTTGTTTGTACAATTGAAACTAGTAACATTATATATGTATAGGTAAGTATTATATCAATGATAAACAACCTCATATACATTTGGAATAGTAGGTACCTTTTTTGGATAAGAGACAAAACAAGAGAACTCTAATTAATTTCACTTTATAAATGTTTATGACAACTTTATTAATGAATACATGCCTCATATTTATATGGAACGTAGAGTTAGCTCATATTATATGCTAACTGTACTAAGTAATAGCAAGCAGTAGGTACCTCTAAAATATTTTGATATCTTTTCTCATTACATATACAAGCCATTAAAATATTTTACTTCATTTTACATACATATTTTATAAATAATCATTTATGTTAAATAAAATATTAGGGTACCTCCAAAGACATGTTTTATTTTGATATAAGTCTTTTTCTTTCGAAATAAAACCGTCATTAAGTATTCAAATTAGCCTTTTTCCTCCGAATATTAAAAAAAAATCCTCTAAATGGCAGGATATGTTTGTACCTTCTCCTCCCTAGAGTTGCCATCTATCGGATCTGTTCTTAATCTTTAGAGGAAAAAGGCATGGAATTATTAATTATTATGTCCGGATTTAATGATAATATGATAATGTTTATTATTTTTCTTATGTACTTAGTTAAAAATTTTTATTAGTATTATTTAAAAAATATAATGCTTTAATTAGCCTTTTTAATCTTAAGAGGAAAAAGGCTAATTCCTTAGTCAATTTTCAAATTTTATAAATAAACTTCTTATGACGAAATAAAGTTTGGAATTTATTTTATTTTTGTGTCCTTAAAGAGACAAACAGAAGCATCCTTATAGGATCACCGTAGAATGTTGCAAAAGACTCTGTCGACAATTTATGTCTTTTAAGGTAGAAGCTAAACAATATGCTTGTTAAATGTACTTTTTGTCGAAGATATTGGTCTTTAATTAAACATTTAACTAATCTGTAAAAATGATGACTCTCTTATTACCTCATTATTCTCTTATTAAAATTGAATTAGTTTATTGATTGGAAGTAGAGTTTCTGAGATATCGTAATATTTGGTTCAATTTTAGTCCGTATCTCAAAAACTATTCGACCAGTCAACAAATGCACCCGATTTTTTTACTTTTTGGGTCTAAAGTACCTTATATACTGAGTTTTATCGAAATTGGAGACAAGAAAAAAATTTTCGATTTTTTGAAATTTTTTTAAGGGGTACAATTTTTTGTTAGGAATTTGATGAAACTCGTTGGATGGAGTAATTTTGATCTAAAAAGTATAAAAATCGAGTTAATTTAATGATTGGATGTAGAGTATCTTAGATGTCGCAATATTTGGATAAATTTTAGTCCGTATCTCAAAAGCTATTCGATCAGTCAACAAATACACCCGATTTTGTACTTTTTGGGTCAAAATTACCTTATATAGTGAGTTTTGTCGAAATTGGAGATAACAAAATTTTTTCGAATTTTTGCAATTTTTTAAGGGGTACGTATACTCACTGTCAGAAAAAGTGCTACAGTTAAAACATTCTAAGCCTACTCATCATATGTTATGTTATAATAGTAACACTTACAATGTTTTAAAACGAGCACTTTTTCTGACATTGAGATACTCCTTCGAAAAAATCGAAAAAAACGCAAAAAAAAATTTGATTAGGAATTTGATGAAACTCGTTGGATGGAGTAATTTTGATCCAAAAAGTATAAAAATCAGGTTAATTTAATGATTGGATGTAGAGTTTCCGAGATATCGCAATATTTGGATCGATTTTAGTCCGTATCTCAAAAACTTTTCGATCAATCAACAAATGCACCCGATTTGTACTTTTTGAGTCAAAATTTCCTTATATACTGAGTTTTATCGAAATTGGAGATCAAAAAATTGTAATGTAAGTTAAAAAACAAATTGTTATATAATATTAAAATAATATTGCATAAATCTAAACAATTTATTTGCGAATAGTCTTTGTAGAAGTACACATATATGAACTTCGGGAACTAAAAACAACAAGATTTTGATTCTCTGGATGCGCCGTTATATCTTTTATAGCAAGAATATGAAGCCGTGAGCAAATGAAATTCTCAATACATTTATCAGGTATTTCGAAGATATATTGTGTTTCATCGAATCTAGTCAATAATCATCAAATGATTGGAAACTTTCGCTTAGAAAAATCTCATCCGATCAGTCACTGCCGAGAACTTAAATAATAATTTTCAACACAATAATTTTATCCTCATTTACATATAAAAGACGTGACTTGTTAATGAGAGTCCATTAGAATGCATTTTATAAGCATAGCTAAAACTTTCTTGGCGTAAATTTTAATGGGTGTTTTATAAATAAAGATCCAAGTGACGTATCCTGCAATTCTTAAATCGCTTCGTTTGGGTATACTTAATTAATGCATAAGTGAAAGATATGCCTATAAACAGTACTTTTTTTCTTTTTTTTGAATTATTAATTAGTTAATTTAAGACCACCAATCACATGAAAGCTTTCCAATTGGCAAGTTTGCTCTGCCTGATTGGTAACTATCATTTAAAAAAATCTCATATTTGTAAAATCATTACGTATTTTACTAATAATTTAAAACGGTACCCCAATTTAAAAATGCTCTATTAACTTAATGTTATTTTCTTTAACAATCAATTGAATTTCCGTTTTATTAATTTCCGATTTACTATTATCAGTAAAATAATTATCTAAAAACCATTTATTTGATTGTCATTATCGAAATAATAAGAAAAAATATTCAAAGGAAAAATATAAAAATAAATAAACATTTGAAATATTTTTCTTCTATAAAAAAAAAGAAAAAAACATAAAATAAAATGCTTTATAAAAATTAATGATCAAAACAAATGAAGTGGAGTTTTCGTTACATTTAAACGAATGAAAAACATAATAATAAGAAATATTTAATACATTAAAAAGTTAGACTTAAGTAACAAAAACACGACAACTGCCGTTAGACTTACTTTTCTTTTATATACAGGCAGGTGAATAAGTAGTTATGTATGGTAAAATATCAGTATTGGTTTATTCATCTTCAAAACAAAAATAATTTGGAGTATAAAATTATAAATGATCATAAAATAAAAATTATCCTCCCAAAGTAAAAGATCACAATTGACAATTAGTATGGTCATTATAGAAATTTCGGCCGGCCTGACACTATAAGAATGTGTTATAATATCAATATCTTAATATTCTCAGAGTGCTGTCAGAGCATTTTAGAAAATCTGAAGGCGGACTATTTCATCGATATGGCCGACATTATAAAACTTTAACAATGGTCACCAAAAACTATTTTTCTTGGCTATCCCAACTTTAATGGCGTGGAGGAGAAACCTATTATAAGAATTGAATGTCATCAAATACAATTTAAATGCTTTCTTTTGTTTTGTCAGTGGTTCTGTAGTTAAATAGAGCTTAGAAATAATTTTACGAAAAAAATAAAATTGTGATAATACAGTGTATAACATGAATACTATATAAATTTTCAAAAAGTGCGCTAATGAATAAAGAGAACTTGTTGAATGATGAAACCCCGAGTTTATCAGACAGAAACAGAAACTAAGTAAGTATTGGTCTGACGGACAAATGTGAATGATGTTTTTTGGACTATTTTTGTACAGCCCTCAGTCACCTTTGAATTACAAGGTACAATGAAAACAAAACAATGTTTCGTTATCGTTAATCGAAAATATCTCGTTGAATCGATACCGAAGTGTCTTTTTATGCCATGTACATATGAAATATACATAGTATTTTAAGTTTAGTCTCAAGTTTGTAACGCTTAAAATTATTGATGCTACGAAAAAAATTTTGGTATAGGTGTTCATAGAATCATCGACTTAATCCAATTTCGGTTGTCCGCCCGTCCGTCTGTGAACACGATAACTCGAAAACTATAAAAGATATCAAGCTGAAATTGTTACAGCGGACGTAAATGTGAGGTAGAGTTCGTAAATAAGCAACATAGGGCAATTGAGTCTTGGGTGCGTAGGATCCATTTTGTAAACCGTTAGAGATGGAACAAAAATTTAAATAACAAAAATATTCCTTATCAAAAAAGAAACAACTTTTGTTTTGAAACATTTTTTTGTAAACATCACTGTTTATTCACGAGGGCACACATTAGATGCAAATTTTATAGAATGTATTAATATAGGATTATCAGTTATGTATGTGTGACATGTATGAATGTGCAATGTGATAGAGTAATCAACACTGAGTATACATGGTATTTCAACAATTAACTCAGTCAATTGTTTGTTTTCACTTGTTTATCTATTTATTGAAAAACTTAAGGGATGTAGTTTTCACAAAAATTTACCTGCTTGGACTTTTTTCAGAGTTCTAATTTGAATTCATAGCATCAATTTCACTTTTCAATTTTCAAAAAATTTAAGTTTGCTGAGCCAACACTTACAATGAAAATTATGCCTGAAAGCCCCACAAGAATATTGATTATAAATAGATAGGTATTGAATTTTGATTCCAAGCGTTAAATTTTATTAAATAATTCTATATTCAGCTAATTTAAAATTCGATAAAACAAAGGCTGGATACAAATTGACAATAAATAATTACAAAAAAAAACTTTAATTCATTCAATAACTGTACATCTATATATGTACCACCTTGTATACTATACATACTACATCAGTAATAGTAATATTGTCACGACAAAACAATGTAACTTTTTAAGGAAATTGCATTGAATATTATACTATATATTATTTTCTTTAAGTCGCATACAAAACAAAGAGGGATGGATACATTTAACATTATTTATCATCCATCTTTTATTTATTTCTATACGTACATTAGTTAATAACATGATGGTGGATAATAATAAAAGATATATGTGTATTTATTTATATATTATTTCATAAATATAAGTTGATTGAATTGGTTTGATAATTTTAATAGTCATAACTTTCGCTTAAAGGAGAGATGGTTTTGGAAAATTCCAGTACATTGTTGCATAATAAGTTTTTTTTTTGTAGGTGTATGAAATAAGAATCTAGTCCATTGAATGAAACGTGAAGAAGTTCATCCGTTATGAATACAAAAATTTAATCAAGGTTGATATTTTTGTGGTCTAGATTAACTGATCACTGAAAATAAATGAACTTTAAGTTGGAATTGTATTATTTACAACTTGAAACTTTTTAAATATTGCCTCCAAGTTGTACAATTCTTCACCGTCGTTTAAGACCCAAACTCGATTGACATTTCAACTTATTGGACTATTATTTTGATGAGCATTCTCGCGTTATCTCGACACCGACAACAACACCACTTCATGAGCTTTAAAAATACGCTTAGTATATTTTATCTACACCCGTTAGTTAAGAAGTACTTTTCCATTCAGTATGCGTGGGAAAAATGGGTCATTACCACTCCAGTGTATAGTAATGAATTCATTGCAGCACTTGTACCGTAATTAATATTTCCGTTTCAGTTACAAAAACGAATACAAATATTTTCCAATAAATTCAATCAGACACACCCTACATTCATGTTAATCGGTTCTAGTTTCAACAGTAAACTACTTTTCATAATTTAATGTTCAAACTATCATTATATTATTTTTAAAACAAATCGATCATACTATGTTTTTATTAAATGTACTCAGGTTGTTAGCTCTAGAATTGTTCGAGCTTCAACAAAACAGTTCAAGCTATTTTGGAGTTGATGTTATTTCTTTGTCATTTTATAACGCATAGACTATACACAATGTCTCTCATACATTATATAAGTTAAGATTAATGGATTCCTCTTATGTTGTTTTTGATAGTACGTATTTATACGTGAAATACAGGGTGTTACATTAACATATAAAATAGTAGTAATCACCTGAAAAAGAAGGAAGGTAAAGATTTATACAAAATGTACATTAGGCTTTGAAAAGGCAAATCGAATTAAGGGTCGAAAGTTTTTGAAGTGCTATAAGTATATCTATCCGTCATAATGTACAAGATTGGCAGTAAATTCGAAGCTTTCTTTGTTTAGATCCCTATAATAATGAAATTTAAGGGGTTTTATATAGCCCTCATTAAATTATTGTATCATCGAATAAATTACCATATTAAAATTATATAGGTACCAATTTATAAAACAAAAATTTATTTATTTTTTTAATTTTCATTTCCATTAAGACGTTTCTAATAAATAAAATATTAAATAATTGTTTAAACTAGCGTGATACCCGCCCGGTTGATTGGGCTTAAAAGTAAAAGCCAACGCTTTATAGCCCCTACCTCACTTAATCGCACTTATCCGCCTTCCATAACACTCAAAGGGATTGTTTTATATAGCTAACATATATGCACAGTTTTCAATTTTTTAAAGTGTTAAATATTCATCATTCATGAGTATATCAAAAAAAGTGGCCATGAATTGTTTTAACATTTACTATTTTAAATTTTGATAGAAATATTTAATTTATGTTTCCAAACGTTATCATAAGTGGAGCAGTAACATGTCAAATTAAATTTAATTTTTTAAATATATTTTTATAAATTGCATTTCATGTGTTATTCTGATGCATGAGATATATTGATGTACAGTTTCATTCAAATCCATTCGGTAGATT
The DNA here is from genome assembly GCF_905475395.1 of Chrysoperla carnea. Classification (NCBI taxonomy): domain Eukaryota; kingdom Metazoa; phylum Arthropoda; class Insecta; order Neuroptera; family Chrysopidae; genus Chrysoperla; species Chrysoperla carnea. Next base: position 43,393,243 of record NC_058339.1, read on the forward strand.
TTGCTTGGCAAGCAAATAAATAAACAAACGTCCTTAGGGATAGGGATGATTTACAATTCAAAAGATAAAGAAGTTAAGTAAATATAAATTTTAAAAAATTTTAAATTTTGCATTTTTTTCTCACTTGATATGCCTTTATTATGTATGAATATCGCCAATCTATTTTTTTTTCTGGAAGCAATCTGACAACCATACAAACATTCATGCATCCATATGCCTACATATATACACCACCAGGTAAAAACAGAATTAATTAATGTACTAGTAATACGTTCAGTTATTGGTATTCCATCAAATGGTATGATCACATTTATACATTTTTGGAATATTTATAAGGTTAGGAAGTTTTTTCTGAATTGCGCCGCCAAGTTTATAACAATTTTTCATCATCGTCTTTTAGAAACCAATATGTTGCCTCAAACAATGACGAAAATTTTTGTATAGCTATTTGTTTTTTGCAACAAAATGTCAAACATATTGAATTATTTTAAAATTTCTCTAAACTCGAGAGACGTGATCTTTCGATCTTTAGTTTTTTGTTCGTATTTGTTATAAATCAGCTTATGTATATACCTCTACAAGTTGGCCATCGAATTACCAAACACCTTATATGTAGGCAAAGAGCGAGAAACTATCATATTTACCAGTTTAAAGATGAGTTAAACGATTATCCGTTAGATAGTATTTTATGTTTCAATAAAAATTTTCAGAGATAATATTAAATTAAAAATTTTATCGTACCTTCCAAACAAAGTAAACTGCTCATCCGTTAAAAGATCGTCACCTTTTTCCTGATCGTTATTGGGTACGAAACTCTAAAGTCGCACTTGAGGCATATATCTGTCAAATTAGCTTTCAAACAAGCAAAAAATCAAATTTCCTCCGTTTAGAATGTACGATGTTACACACCGACATGCAGATACAAGGATACGTTAAACTTTAACGCCCATCTTTTTAGACGGGGGTTAGTAAAAATAATTGGATCCGGGAAAAGTAAAGCTTTCTAGCTTATTTAAAAAGGAAAACTCAGGTTTTTTCAATATCTACCGAGTATATTTACAAAGGCAAGGTACAAGAATCAATAAAAAGTGATATTCAGGTAGATATTAGTTGAATTGTTCGCTTTAACGTTTTTGACATCTTGTATATATCCACGTACATAACATCCAAAAAATGGTGTGTATTTTACATAATAGTTAGTACTTCTACATATTAAGTGAATACAATTCCGTAACACTAATTACCAACTACCTAATGTGTTTACTTAATTGCATAAGTCAGTAGTGTATTTAATATGTATGCACTGCAGGCAGGCATTAGTTGTTTAATATTGTAAATAGTTTGCTTTGTTTTGTTTTGCTTTACTTAAAGTAGTTAAAGTAATTAAAAATGCTCTCTTTTGTTGTTTTATTTTTGAAATTTGCGTTGAAGCTTTAACTATATATAATTTACCGATTAGATAATTGAAAACAGGCTTGCAAGATACATTCATAATTAACTGACTTTATAATAAATACAGTATTTAAACAAATAGAAAGAAAGAAAAGAATACAACGTAGCTGGGAATCGCACCTGGTTCTTGTAGATATACGGTCTTACATGCCTTCTATTCCGTCACTATTATTATACATAAGTGAGTCAATTACATTTTCGTATCTTATCCTAACATAGGAATCTTTTTGTGGAGAATAAACAAAGCAAATATAAATCTCTGTACAATTTTTTTCTTAGTAAGTAGCTAAAAAGTTTACTTTAACTAGCTTTTTTCCTCTGAAGATTAAAAAAAGATCCTCTAGATGGTGTTAGCTAGTGTTGCCATCTAGCGGATCTTTTTTTAATCTTCAGAGGAAAAAGGCCTGGAATTATGTCTGGCGTTAATGATAATATTATTTTTATAATTTGTCCTTTTGTAGTTAGTTAAAAATTTTTATTAGAATTATTTAAAAAATATAATGTTTTAATTAGCCTTTTTACTCAGAAGATTCTATCTAGAGGATCTTGATTGGAACTCCTGAAAAAGAAATTTATGCGGTAAGTGATTAAAAATGTATTTCTCAGAGTTCTTAACCTTTTTGCAATAAATCGTAATCTGATAATCTTTTTTTTTTTATCTTTACTGTGTGATTTAATAAGTGTAAGTGCACACAAATGAAGAAATTTTGCACATTTTTTACCCGTTAATTTGGTTTATGGTCTATTTGAGGTGGAATTACAAACATATTGATCATCTGTCAGTAGTCAAATGTGTTCCAATCTCATGAGAATCAATGTGATATGTGTGGTAGTTACATCATACCCACACGGTTTCTTAAATATTGTTACAAAATCCCATTAAGTATTGTTACAAAAATATCCAAAATAACGAAGTTTTTATTTAAAAACTCACTGGAAACTAAAATAAACGAACAAAATAATTGTATATTCTCAAATGTTTTTTTAACCGTCTTTTACTTTTATAATAAATCTATCAATTTTCAAATAGCTGAAATAGCAATATCCGAAATTCGACGTATCAAAATTACTAACATTTAATGTCAAAAAATCAATGAAATTTGACATTGTTATTTTCATCATTAAACTTCACCACCAAGAACGAAACAGTTATAATATATTGCATAGAATATTTGAAGTAATCACCAAGATGACGGGAGAACATTTTATGAAATATAGTTTCATCTTTTTCCAACAATTTAGTAATCAGTCAGTCTACCTTTTTCAATTTTTCATTCAAACTGTCAAGTAGGGTACATGTCATACAATTATATTGTTTTCATGTATTTTTATACGCTTTTTTCTACTTTTTTTCCTTCATCATTCTTTTATAAAAATTTTATCATATTTTTTTCCTGCTATTGACGTATTTTTCTTTTAATATATGGTGTAAATTTTTAAGTGATTAACTGGTTTTTAAATTCTTAATCATTGAAAATTATAATTTGTTATTTTCCGCTATTTTAGTTTCCTAAAAATTCTATTTTTTTACTATTTTTATAAAGTCAGAAGAAAAAAGATTTTCAAATGTTTATATTCTCTTTCAACGTTTGTTGATTTGAACTCAGTTTTCTTCGAATGGTGTGTATTTATGTTCTCCAAAACTTTCCTGTTGAAACTGATGAGCTAATTTTTGAACTATTTTAGCATGAATGTAAGTACAGCGCAATATTTATCGAACCAGTACACTATCATCTGAGTGTTTTCTTAGATACTAGTAGATCATTAGAGAATTTGGGGTAAGTTGGTTTTTCTCTTTATTATGTTCCTTATAAACATGATTTGCATTCAGGTAAAACACGTATCCATTGTTTTTAAGAAATAATAAATCTGATGTTCTGATTTTAGTGCAATAAATAAGCCAGAAAATACCATCAAATCTGAAAAAGTGGTGGAACAGTTCCAATTTCAAAATTTTTTTGTGTAGTATGTGTCCCTTAGACCTTTAGGAACATTCAGCCTCACTAACCTTGGCATTAAAAAAAAAAAAAAAACTGGGAAAATTATGGTAGTTTTCCCATACCCAAAGCACTCCAAATAGTTACAGTGAAAACAAATCAATATTTCAACTCGAAAATCGTCTCCCGAGGGTTTTTGAGGTCGCTGATCATGAATTCCAGGTTAAAAAGCAAATGAATACGGTTGCAACCCCATGAAAACTACCCTTAGAAGTGCTAGACAAAAACTTTATTAAATTTAAAAATTTTGTCTCAATAATCGTCTCTCGTGGATCTTTTTGGCTCGCTGTTCACAAATTCAAGGTCAAAAAGCAATTAAGAATGGCTTCAACCCCATTAAAACTACCCCTAGAAGTGTCAATGATAAAAAAATTTCGAAAATTATGAATTTCACTTCAGAAATTGTTTTCCTGCAGTTTTAGCCGCAAAAGAGTAGCTACTAAAAAAAAACTAACGGCGTGACAAATTACAAATCATTTAAAATTTTCTCAAAGTAAGTCTCTACAATCATATTTCCAATTTTTTTTTGCGTTACTTTTCCCCTGACTAAATAATACATATCGACACAATACGAAACGACAATTTTTATAAATCTTATCTCTAATGAATCCTTCACAATTTTTTACATTTTGTGGGATAATACATCACATTCAAAGTGATCTACGTGTTATAAAATCGCAGGCTCAATTATTAATATTTAAATTATTATTATATAATTATTAAATATAATTATATAATAATATTTTTTATTAACAAAGATAATCTTTACCACTTTTTAATTTATCAGGTTAAAGCTTACCCCCCCCCCCTTCCACCGCTTTACCGTTTTACATGGCATCTTTTAAGATAATCACATGTATAAATTTTTACTAGGTACTACTATTTTTAAACTGACACAAATCAAATATATATAATTGATTACTTTTACAGAATATAGTTATCTAATGTAACAATGTTGTCTCATATCACAGGTGTTGTTTATAACAATTTTTAAACTAGATGAAGAATGTTTTATTGTTATTTATTCAATTTATATGAAGTATATTATAGTGTAGTATGTAAAAAAAATATAAAAGAAGATGTAAATATCAAGATAAAGGCGAAACACTTTTATAATATATTGTTCTTTGTTATGAAATTGCCATTGGTTTTATGATATTAAATTCTCTACATAGTGAACGAGGTAAGATTATATAGAGTGTGCCATGTAAAAAATTTGAAATCAAACAATATGTTTTGAGATCAACTAGCTGAAGTGGATTTTTATATATGAAAACTATAGAAATATTACTCAATTCGACCGTATTTTTTTTAATGTTTGTAACCTCAGAACTTTCGACTGGGTGAACCAATTTTGATGATTCAATTTCTATTTGAAAACTGGTGCTTTCCGTGTGATCCTATTTAAATTGGTCCAGTTTTGATAATGGCATCTATGAGAAAAACATATAATACTTAAACTTAACGCCAACCGATATAAAAAAAACCGACTCATTAAGGATATTATAATGCAATTCCCAAATAAATTTGAAGTCGATAAAATGTCTCTTACTTGAGATAAATTTCATATAAGTTCGGATTATTAACTTGGAGAGCATAGGAGAGGTTTTTTTTAACTAGTATTTTTAATTCTAGAAAAAATACTATCAGATGTTTGAAAAAAACTAACTGAACATTGATGTTTTTGTGAGTTTTAAAAAGCATACCAAAATAAAAAAAACACCGTTTCATTATTGAGATATAATAATGCAAAATTAATTAATTAACGATTGACGCAAATCCGAGATCGCTATTACCTTCCATCCACGAGAAATCGTGAATGAAAAAATTCATTTATATACAGAGATCTATCTAGAAGTGGTGAATAAGGGCAATCTAAACATTGTCCTGAAAATAAAACGTAAGATATCCAGGAAAATTTCGATTTGGTTTGATTTTTACGTAAACCAAATATATTCATATTTATTAATTTTTCAGCAACATACTTACAACATGAGAAAAAGCAACTATTTATATTCGACCCGCAAAATAGGAATTAAAAGAAAAGTGGAATGGGTGTGAATATAAAAACAAACTAGTTATTAATAATGTAAAACAAACTAGTTATTAATATACGTGTTGCTGATTTAACATTTTGTATGAAGTAAATTCCTATTACATTAAATTAAACCAGATACTCGTATGGATTTCAATAACTTAGGTAAGATAAAAAATTTAATCTGCATACATAGAATATTTAATTAAAATAACTTGCTTTGTTTACCATCGACCATTCCCTGAATACTGAGCGTTAATCTAAAATATACTTTTTTTTGTTTAAATCTTTTGATGGAAACTCTTTGATATAGCTTTATTTATTAAACGAGAAGAATATAATTGGAATTTTTGATTCTAGCGTAACGCCAATTTGATTGCTAAATGAAGAACAGGTATTTAGATTTCAAGCCGCTAGCAATTCAGATTTTTGTACTAAATTGGTTCATATTGTTCTCATGTCGCCTGAGTCGAAGATGATGGTGACAAACATGACATCAGATTTTTCCTCCGGGAGGAATCAAAAAACTTTAATTTCGCTTTTCACAGTGGGACGACAGTTGACACTTTCTGCACGTATGTAACAAAAACTACTTTCTTAATGCTAGCTTTAATATCACGTACTGGCGGAGAAAGCATATGTAAATTAAGAATAAGAAATTTTCCTACACTTTGCACAATTACATGTGGCTATATTATACGCTTCGAGAGCGTATTACAGAATAAATTAATCCTCTTGAATATTTTATCATTATTTATATTTATTTTTAAAGTGTTTCATATTTATTTTACTTATCTTTCTGTAAAACACTTTCGAGAAAAATCAAATTCGCTTTTATCTCCAATAGCTCGAAAACTACTCGTTGAATATTTTGTGGTTGGAAGGGTTTTGATCAGAAAGATTCTAATTTAGGGTGAGTTAGAAAAAGTTTCACAGAAAGCCATTTTCCTGTCTAATCTTTCGGGGTCCTTTGTATAATATTAAAATATTCATTTTATGAGTAACGAGTGTTGCTCATAAAATAACGCACAAATATTTATTTCCACTTTGAGCTTGAGGGATCGAACTCACAGAAAAGCATCGTTTTAACTTACCGTTATGCGTTTTAAAATTACATCTTGAATGATTGATCTATTCTGGTCTTGTTACAAATAACATCATGTATATATTTTTCTACACTCAGTGTATTATAGTTTTATATGCTTGCAAGCACAATTTGTAATATTGTAAACGAAAGTCAGGAAGCACTTACGTTGATTATTCACCATCTCATACTCCAATAGAATACAATTCTGTATTATTATTATTATTATTATTATATACACAGATCTAGTACACAGGCAGACGGATAGACCCAGAACAGAACTCTCTAACTATTATTATGTGTATAGTGAGTAAGTGTTTAAGTTGAGTAGTAAACACATACATATAGATACCTACGTAGTCGAATATCTAGATACATACATGTGTCTATAACGATTATACAACTATTATAGATGTTGAAACTGATTATTATACGTCAAGTGGATCAGATGTTTATTATAGAAGAAGTTTATAAAATCTATTACAATAATATTATGTGTTATATATATGCTATTCGATACAAGAAGCTATTAAGATGCCCAACCAGGAAGTGAATAACGTTCAAACCTGACACAAGCTTAAGTGGCGTCCTGACTAAAAGTTTTGCTGCTCGCTTATTTGGAACCTTATTGGAAACTAACATTTGATGTAACGGTTCGTATTTGGTTTCGAATTGGGCATGGCCACTGATCGAGATATTTTCAAATCAGTGCTCAACAAGAACAAAAAAAAACTGTATCCTTTTAACTTACAAATTTGATGTACGTACCTCGTACCGATGACCCAACATACCAGCCCTGATACCATGGAATCATAAACAGTTATTTTTCAATATGATATTTATATTGTACTAGCGACCCGCCCAACTTCGGCTACTATAATAATTAATAAAGTTGGGCTATTTCAATATTTCAAAGTGTTTCCAGATATTAATCAAAAAAATGAAACTGGCAATATACTTCACTAATTTTAATAGTGGGCCATCACAGCGGGCTCCCAAGAACATTTCAAAGTGACAAAGCAGACAAATTAAAAATTCTAATGTCGGGTTATTCCAATGAATTCCGATGCACGTCGCAATACGCCCTAGCAATATTATATTATAATTTGTTTTATCTAGAGCTTTTTATTTTGTCTACAATTTAGAAAATTTTTTTTATAAAAAGTTTAACTCGAGTACTAATTGTTTTGAGACATGTTACGTAATGTAAAAAAGTGTTCTTCTGTTTGCCCACATTTCTTCAGAAATGATACGGGTTCTAACATAAAAAATTTAGAATTTTGTTAGTTATCTACTGGCTGCCTTAACTGTACACGGTAACAACAGCAAAGTCAACTTATTATTGAGAAAATTATTCTCTCAATATTTTCGAAACTGTCTAATAGTTGGGTATGGCATATAGAAAAACTTATGATTATATATTGTAAGTAAATATCAAATTATTTTTATATAAATTAAATAATAAATATATTTTCCTTATAAATGTATGAAAAATAATATCTACCCAATTTATCATGTTTAAATTGAGTAATAATTGTTATAATACTCCAAAGAACAATACCCCATCCACTGAGTTTCATCAAATTCCAAAACAAAATCTTTTTTTCCGATTTTCTCAATTTTTTTAAAGGGGTACCCCTTAAAAAATTGCAAAAAATCGAAAAATATTGTTTGTCTCCAATTTCGATAAAACTCAGTATATAAGGTAATTTTGACCCAAAAAATACAAAAATCGGGTGCTATTGTTCACTGGTAGAATAATTTTTGAGATACGGGCTAAAATCGATCCAAATATTGCGATATCTCAGAAGCTCTGCATCCAATCATTAAATTAACCGGATTTTTATACTTTTTGGATCAAAATTACCCCATCCACTGAGTTTCATCAAATTCCAAAACAAAATTTTTTTTCCGATTTTCTCGATTTTTTCAAAGGGGTACCCCTTAAAAAAATTGCAAGAAATCGAAAAATTAAAAATGTACATCTCTTATTAGAGCAGTCCTTGTAAAGAAAACTACAATGCAATAAATATTTGGCATTTATATATCGTGTTTAAAATGAAAGAAACAAATGGTTTTTAATATATAGAATTTTATTACAACTGCAATGGAATAAAATAAATTTGATTAGGTTTTAATTGATGGTAAAATAAAAAGAGAAAAGACAAAAAAAAAAAAATTTTAAACGAATTAAATTATATTTGTACATATAAAATCCTATTTATTTTCAAATAACATGTCTTCTGTTTTATTTTCAAAAAAAAAAAAAAATCAAGCAGAAAGCAATGCTAGTAATAGTAGTTGTACGAGTCCGACAAAGCAGTGAAAAAATGCGGACTGAAAATAAAAGATAAGAGAAAAATCCGTTATACGTCTAATTATTTTGTAATCTATCTAAAAATGGTGAAGCATGCAATTAAAAAAACAAAGTGAATATAAATACTACCAGAGAATTTTGTCTGATGGACTTTATACATCGCAACGTTGTTCGAGAAAAAGTACAATTTTATATAATACTAAGAGTACCATATAACAATATGAAAATATTGAAAATATTCCAGTTTCAATTGATGTATTCGAAAGCAATCATGAGAAAGTTATCAATTAAATAAATAAAAAATTAAAAGCTTTTTTAATGTTAAAAATACAGCCAAAAAAAGCTGTTTAAAACTTTAGTTAAAGATGACCTTTAATGCTATCATCATCTGTGTATAGTAAGAAAAATGATTAAAATATTGATGTTGTTTTATTGTTACATTTTACGGGAGTGTAATAGCTTGTTAATTTCCTGGCACAGTGAATGAATTTAATAAAAATTTTGTTTTAAAACCCCTTGATTCAGACACTAACCTAGCGTACATGTTCGGGTGTAAAAGTGTCCCTGACATTTACTCCGTGTACAGGTACGATCTGTTACCGATAATTTTTTTATGAACTCGTTGATCGCTGATAGCAAGAACATCAAGAACACATAATATACAAAGTCGCGACAGTGATGTAATCAGTAAAACTTTTGGGTGTATTATAAATATTATCAAAGATAATAAATGAGATCTCCAGGATATTTCGAAATAAATTTCGTTTTTGCCCCAATTTCCAAGATCCACTTTGTATTATATTACATAAATATTTCGACTACCACGTAGTCATCATCAGTATGAATAAACTAATCGTAATTACTCTTATTGTGTTTGTTACTCGATTACTGCTTTAATAAATTATATATTTCTGTATAAATTTAAAATAGTAAATGTAAACAAATTCATGGTCATATTTTCCGATATACTCATTGAATTATGACCATTTTACACAAGGTAAAGGAGGAAGGGTTATTATGGGAGTGATCGAGTGGAAGTGGAATGGAAGTGGGAGATGAAGGCAATAAAGCGTGGTTGTTTTTACTTTTAAGTCCAGTGAAGTGGCGGGTATCAATCTCGTATTAATATAATAAAAAACTTGATCTAGGAAATTGGGACAAAATTGAAATCTATTTTAAATGTAGGTCTGTGAAATAATTGAAGAATTAAAGATGATATTATATATTATTTAAAATAAGTGCTACTAAACTAGTGACCTCAATACTTTACGTACAGCTTGCTAATTATAATTATGCTCATAAACTTATCGAAAAAAATTCAATTATTTGGTATACATTGTGAATATATACATAAATAAGGGAATATACTAGTCGTAATATTACATTCAGGAAGTGATTAAAAATAATCTACTGTGTTGTTAGAAGAGGAAGATGACTAAAAAATAGATGAGGGGAATATTATTCCACATAGATGAGTACCCATATAGTGTACTCTTCTGGTTGTATATATGTGATATTGTATAATGTGCACAATATTTAAAAGTGGGTTATATAATTGAAAGGTGAGTGTAAAGTGTACATTATACTCAATTACAAAAGAACGTTTTGACACGAAAATTCTAGTTTTTCTCAGACAGATTCAACTGAATTCCACTACATTATTTTCGAAATAGTTTACAAACTATTTAAGAAAATTGAATTTTATATATTAGTCTAGGAGCAGAAATTAATTTTTATGTTCAGATTCAAATCGTCTGTCGGTTGGTAGGACGATAGTTGGTGGCAATTATCTGCTGTCGTGAGGTGTAAAAAGAAAAAACGATAACCAAGCCATCAAATGAAAAATTGAATTTTGATTCCTTCTAGGAGCTTATTGTTCAAGAATGATTTTTTAGAGACCATTGGCTCGCCAATTTTTAAACTATTAATGCCATGTAATTATTTAAAAAAGGTACAAATTTTCGCATTTAAAAAATGGAATCTCATTAAAAGTCTAAACGAAATTTCATTCACTAATTATCATCACATTAATTTAATTTGTCAATTATATTGAAAAATGTATGAAACGATTCTTCTGTAAAATCCACTCTTCTAGACTTGATGATGTATACGATGCATAAATATCGCGACTCGACATACCAATATAAATATTTGAAGGACAATTTTTTACGATATAACCATGCTTTTCAACGAGAAAATACTTTCTGTCTTAATCGTTCTATTTTGTTTTGAAATTATTTACTACTTTTAAGTTCAGCTAGTTACAATAGCATGTTTTTTTAAGTTTTCCTTAACTATTATTTATTGAAAGGTACCCGCAATATTAGATAGGAAATAACTTTCTGTGAAACTTTTTCTGATCCAGTCTAAAATTTTCTTTAAATCATTCTAATCAAAAGCTTTCACGGCAACAAAAACTTTTAAAGAGAAGTTTGCGAGCTACGGGCGATGAAAGCTACGAATATATTATAGCTTCAGTATAGGACTAGGAAAATGGCTTTCTGTGAAACTTTTTCAACCCACCCCCAAAAATTATTCTGATATTTTTGATCAAAAGCTCTCAGGGCCACAAAAATGATTAACGGGATGTTTTCGAACTACGGCTTTGATTGCCCGTAGTCACGCGTTAAAAAATTTTGTGACCTTGAGAGCATTTGAGCAGAACAACCCGAATAACGTTTTGAAGGTGGTTTGGAAAAGTTTCACAGAAAGCCATTTTCTTGGTCATATAGGTATTACAACTAAAATATATGTGACGTTTTGATCGTCCGTAGCTCGAAATATACTCGTTAAAAAGTTTTCTGGCCGTGAAAGTATTTGATTAGAAGGATCCATGGACATTTTAAGGTGGGTTAGAAAAAGTTTCACAGAAAGTCATTTTCCTATCAAATTGTGCAGGGTCCTTTCTCGTTAAATTTTTTCAATTATTTTTAAATATACATACATACACACACCTTTTAAACAGGTATATAAATATTGCATATATAAAACAGACAACTTCGTATATATATTTTAATTAATATATTAAAGATATATGTTGGTGTTGTTCATCTTCTTTTATTAATAATGTATGATATATGCAGTTGAGTATGTCACTCGTTTGAATAACATCAAGTGTTTTTCTGATGATGACGACATCTGCTGCAGTTTACGAATATATTACATACACACTCTTGTTTATAAGTACTTGCTAGTTCTTAATAAACGTATACTTCGAGAGAGTTTCAGTGGCAACCTTTTATATGTTCAAATATAAATTTTAGAGAATGGAATTTTCATTAAAAATTATGGAAAAATTATTCTGATATTTTGTAGTAACGTTGTTTTCGGAAATATGAATATAGTACCGAGTGTATTTTGTATTCAAAATTTTCATTTTCTTTTTAAATTACAACTATATTATCTTCATTGTGTCTTTAGCATAAACCGAGAGCAGTCAAGATAAACCAAGCTATAAACGATTTTTAGAGGTTCATTTTAGTTTCTTGGAACTCTGTTTTTTCCATTGAAAACTTTTAGCGAATTGTCGAAGGAAATGGAGCTATTGCTTTTGTACAAATGAAAAAATTTTTTCAAATGGTTTAATTATTTCAAAATTTAATCATCGGTACAAAATCTTCAGTTTGCAGTGGAAAAACAGAATTTTAAGAAACTAAAATGATTCTCTAAAAATCGTATCTTGGTTTATCTCGACTGCTCTTGGTTTATTTTAAAGAAACATATGTGTCTGTAAACTCTCTAGAGGTTGCAATTTAAGTCCAATCTGAATAAAATTTGTTATTAAGAACTGTTGTGGTATTTGAAAGGCCAAGTTCGTTAATGAGAAAAATCGACAGCTAAACAAGGGGTGGGCAGGTTCGCAAAGTACAAAAGTTTGAATTTTTAGAAAATAAAAATGTTTATGTTTGTTTTTGATCAGTTTTAAGCAAATAAGTATTCGTGTGATTTTTTTTCTAGATGCTTAGTTTTCGAAAGTAAAATTCTTGGAAAACTAAAAATGCAATTTACGATTTTATGAAAAATATGTTATTTGATCAATCTCTGAGGCAATTATTAGCTTCTTTTTGAATATAATTAATGTGATATTCAAATAATGTAAGGAATGATATTTCGTAAAAATTCGTCCCAAAGCCACCCCGTTCACGTGTTGTAATTTCGGTTAATGTTTAATAAAGGGTAGGTTGATAAGGTTTGTGTATCTCTCAAACTTTAGATAGATTAATGCACGAGAGACCTTTTATTTTATTTGTATATCAAGGGATTGTAATCCGGTTCCTTGGAAAAGTGTTGACATTGTCTAAAAATGTCGGCATTGTCTTAGATTACCTTGAAAGTCTCTAGTAAATATGTGGATTGTATGTTATTTGCAAGGCTATGGATGTCACAAATTTTAGTGCAACAAGTACCCTTATGATGTGTTATTAAAGTGTTTTATTTGTTCTTATTTTGGAAAATACATAAAATAATTAAATCTCATTTTTAATGGGCTCTATAAATAATAACTAATAGTCCCAGAGTTTCCAAGAAGCAATAAAATACGCTTTTGTTTTAAATATCGTTAAATATTTGAACGCCACTGTGTTGATTATTACTGTACGATATTGACAACATATATTTATATATACATATTTATATATATATATATATATATATATATATATATATATATATATATATATATATATATATATATATATATACTTTCTTTATTAATATCACTAATTAAGGTACTTAGTTCTGTTTATAAATCATTAAGTAAATAACTAAATGTACATGAACAGTTAAACTACTTGAAGGAAGTAACATTTTCAAAGGCATTTTATTTCAAAAAGATTCACTCCTATGCTATAAATATTATAAAATAACTTTATATTATAAAGTTTAAACGTTTATGAATTTAATAGTTTAATAATTTCAATCAATAGAATGAAAATAGTTAATAATATTTACCTGTGGTGGATAATGATCTGGCATTGTATGTAATGCTTCTCTATATGCTGCCAAAGCTCTTTGTAATCGTCCTTGGTCTGCATATAATGATCCTAATTGTAATAAAGCTGATACACGTGCTGTTTCATGTGTTCGACGATCCTTTAAACCAGTACCATCCAATTTTGATCCTTGTCGTAGTATTGCTACTGCTTCTTGACAACGACCAGCTGCTACTAATGCACTGCCTAGATTTACATATGCCACTGCAATAAAAAAAAATTATGTTAGGAGATCTGTAATTAATTCGATTCGTGTGATTTAATTATATGTATATAGGGTGTGAAATAAGAAAGGTTTTGTTTCGTAAATATTACACGAAACAATTTAGTTTGTGCTTCAAGACAAAATTCGTAAAATCTAAAAATGTCAGTTGAAAGAATTTATAAAAGCAAAGATTAATTGTAGAAAAACTTATTTTTAATTGTATTGTATAAAGAAAATGTGTTTTCTGGTGCCAAGAAAAAATCAGAATCACTTATACCTAGATAAACAATTTACTGCTACCAGAAATTTTACGATTTTTAACTACCAAAAGTTAACGTTAAGTTTTCGTCAAAATAACTCGACCAGAAGGTTTAATACAACATTTGTAACAGAAGAATTTTCTCTCTTACAACTTTTGATATCCCCATATTATTGAAATAGTCATAGTGTTCTTTTATAAATATTTTTGTAGGCTTTCCATAGTGCAGTGAGGTCACTGAAAATGATTTTTCGTGACTTCAGAATCTTAATCCTGCTCAACATAATACTTTTAAAATTAGAGATTTCTAAGAATACATCCACATATAAATGTTTTATGTGAATGGCCTATTTTTTCTAGTATGGTTTACGAATATCACTCGAAATTCAGAATAGATAATGGTACGGTCTACATTTTTGTATTCCAATAAATCATATTAAACAAACATAATACCATATAAATATATTCTTACAAATACAAGAAACTTATTTTGTGTTCCTTTCCTAAATATTAAGTTGAAAAGTGCATCCAAAAAGGAATAACATATATATTGTGTATATTGATTTATACCCATAAAATATGGATATACAAAAATCTTATTCACTTATATTATTTTTAGTGGTTCGTATCTAATCATAAGATAATATTCATACTTTTTACAAAAGCATTTTATACATTTTGTTGTTTCCTGTATAAAGCATTTTTTGATAAATCATAAAGATATTTTTTAATAATTTCTAAGGATTATAGATTAAAATGACATAATTGTTTAATGTATGTTTGTTGTTTAATTTTTTAACAATTTTGCATTCAAAACGGAACAACAAGATTTATTACAAAGCGTCATCAATCTACATAATTTTTTCTTCATGTATACACATGCTTTTATTTAACAACCAGATTCTATTGTGGTTATGCTTATTAGTTGGACATTGTATTCAACTATTGATAACGTCGCATTTTGGGTTCTGGTCATTAAATGTTTCAGCACATTTAGTAGCAATGTATAGTCAGCTAGCAATAATAATTTCAAGGGAAGGCTAGTGGGTTAAAGGGTTAATAAAGAGATAGTGTAACCTTATTTTAATTGCCAAACCACTATAATACATTCGTTTTATTATATGATACTCATTTGTCGTGGAACTATTTAATGTACTTGAATTTATAAAAGAATAAACTTTTTTTAAAAGTACGTCATTTAAAAGACATAAGTTATAATAAAAGTTTAAAGATTTTTTTGGATACTCTTTGTATAGTACAAGCAGAAAATTGGTGCAAACTTTAAGAGGTATTTTTATAGGCAAATGAATAAATAAGAACTTTTCTCATCTTTTCCCGGCTTAATTAGCCCACAATTTTTTTCATTAACCCCCCGAACTAAGATAAAGGGTGCTATAGGTTTGACCGCTATATGAATGTGTCTGCCTGTCTGTCTATCTGCCTTGTGTCTGTCAATCTGTCTGTCTGTCTGTTTGTCTGTCTTACTGTATGTGGTATCGTAGTGCCTAAACTGATGAACCAATTTTAATTTTTTTAGAGTTCCAAGTTCCGTACCCGAAAAACTAAAAATTGGCGATGATTTACAGACTCTGTCTTGTTTGGAAAAGGCTTTAAGGAGAGAGTTCTTGGATATGTTTCAAGTAGGAGTTTAAGGTACGCCGTACCCGAAAAATTTGTCGAGGGTTTTATAAATTTTGTAACTTTTCTTTTTTATATTTGCACTGATTTATACTGGGCTAAAAGATATGTATGTCTCGAAGTACGAGTGAAAAAAGAAGCTCTATTGACTCCAAGTTAAACTAAAACAGTTGGACTAAAAGACACTCATAGAAGAAGGCATACGTGAGAAAAAAATACCGAGTTTTTATTATTTTAAACACATAACTCCTATGATGCAGTTCTACATAGTGAACCTTAAAGCTAATATTTTGTTGAGAACGTTCTCAGATTTCGTGATGGTTATTCAAGGTACAATATGATGTAATGAATACATCACACTGTATGTACATTGGGTATTGGATATTAAATCAATTAATTCATTTTTTATCCATTATTGTTCCATTAATGAAATTGTACCAAATGGGACTATCGTAAAAGAGTCGTAGCTTTGCTTGAGTTTATTGATACGTCCTTCGTAAAACTGAAATCTCTTTAAGCAATCGAAAAGTTAACGAACTACTGCGGCCAAACAGCAAACAAAAAATCTCCAAATTTTTTATTCATAATAATTAATCGCAAAATAAGATTTATCAAACAAACAAATTGGATACTGACCCAATAAAATGTATGTCAGTACATGTATACAGTCAATGTAATAACACCGCTTTTCCACACCTTTTATAAGCTTCCATATATACTACAAGCATACCAGAATGTAGCTTGTAGAATCTTACAAGCAAATTCTGTTTACATCATTCTCATATATCATTTTTGTAGAAAGCCAAACGATATATTATTATTTCATTTCAGTTTTTTTTTCTCTACAGTTGGTAACAACATTCATCTTTTCTATCACACATTTTGTGCTGTCTTAAATTATATCAAAGAGAAAAACTTTTATGATACAACATTTTTTCCGTTTTAATTTTATTTTTTTCGAAGATTTATTCTTTTTTTGTACAATTTGTTGTTTACAACAGAGAATCCTTTTCACTTATATCATAATATTATTGTAAAGAAAACTATTAATTTTAATTATTAACAAAATATAAATTTAAAATATCTGTTTAAGACGATAGTTTTTTTTTATGTTCAACAAATATTTACTACTTTAACGTTGATTATTTTACTGAAAGTTATATCCACAATCTATTTTACATTTTCTTAAAATATACTTCTGAAAAAGCACAAGAGAAGTTCTTCAGTTTTCGAAGATTTGATATCGACGACGAAAAAAATGTCTACGTATGTCTACACACGCACATGTTCTTCTTCAAATTGATGCAAATGCCTCGTCCTGACCATGACACTAAAGTAAAGATATGTCGAAAATTTCGATTTCAAAAATCGAACCAATAACTTCCTCAAAATTTCGTACATACAGCCTTATTAAAGACTTATCTCTCACTTCTTAAATATACACTAATACCCTAAAATATTTAACGAATTTTGGTTTACTCGAAAGTAAAAGAGATAAGGAATATACAGCAACTGCGTTGTCTGCCTCTTTTCGTTAACTATTATCGCAAATATCCAAGTTGATAATAGTAATTACGTTCATCTGTACCTAAATTCATTGAATCGCATATCTAAATAAAGATAATTTTATTACTAATTAGGTGGTATTCGGTTTACAAGAAATATTGGTCAAAAAATAAAGTTTAAAAACTTTCTAAGTTTTAATGTTTTTATTAAAAGTATTCTTGACCATATTTTTTTAGGCAACCCATTACAGGGATATTTGTTAATATTTTGCAATATGTGATAAAAAATAACGTAAACAGTGAAGGTATGGGTGAAGGTCGACCCTAATTCGGATCTTGTTCTTTGTCGTCAAAATCCATTCAAACTTATTATGATTGAAAATTTTATTTAACTTTAATTATTCATATATGTAATTGCAATAAATCTGTACGTTTCTTTATGTTTACATATTTTTTTAAATTGTGACACGTGTGATGAACAATGTATGAGTTGTCGAAAATAAGTGATTTGAATTGAAAACGTGACTTGTTGTTTGAATGTAATTAAATTTATTTATATTTCAACACATTAAATAACAAATTTTATCCACCAAATGGAATATTATAAATAATTTTAAACATAGAAGTACTTGTATTATACTATATTTTAGCAAATGCTAATCTATATTATATAATAGATAAAATAAAATAATATTATTGTTATTTCTATATAACTACCAAGAGCCTGCCAAATTTTCGTTGTAGCTGTCGTTTAATGCCCAAATATTCTCGTTTGGAAATCCAGTCGTTTAAAGAATTCCAGTTGTCTCATAAATACTATTTTAAATATGATCACACAGAAGAAATTACGGGGAGTTGGATTTTTATCAAATATAAATGAGTATAAAGCATTATAATTTATTCATAATAAAATGATTATAAAGCATCATTTGGAAAGTACTACTCTGTGCATCAACCTAAACCACGTGCATCATAGTCGATGTACATCATCGTAAGAAGTCCAGAGCCACACTAAAATTTGACAAGCCTGGCTCTCAAAGTCTGATAATACATTCAACTATGAACTACATAAATATTTATTGTACCATTCAAGTAATAATAATTTTCAAATATATGATATTATTTTATGGAATTATTAGAGATATATTTAGAAACAATTACATCTATTTGAAATTTTATGAAGAGGTTTTATGAATATTTAGGAATATTATAATGTAACCTTTTTATTTTAAAAGAGTAACTAGTCCACCCTGAGTATTCTAGTCCACCCCCTATAATCAACATACCATTCTAGGTATATTTATATGTATTGAGTAGTAAGAACTAAAAAAGGGTGTTATAAGTTTGACCGATATGTTCTGTTTCTATCTGTTTGTCTGTCTGTGCCAAAGTATCGTATAAATGGATGAACCGATTTTGATTTTTTTTGTTTCGTTTGAAAGGAATTAAATGGTGAGTGTTTCAAGTGCAAGTTAAGGGTTCCGTACTCGAAAAAATTGTTGGGGGTTTTTTAAATTTTGTAAATTTCACTTGTAAAAGTATTATTTTTTATTAAGACTGAAAATAGAAATAAGTACCTATTATATAAAACATTTTTGTTTTAAAATAATTGTGAGGAGACAGGCGTCGGTGCCATTTTTAACTGGAGCATATATAGTTCAAATGTAGTAAAAAAACATTGTATATTGAAAATGATAAATAGAGTGTAAATAATGAAACTGTTGCTATTTACAACAAAATTTATAAACTAACGACATTTTAACCAAAAAATTCGTGAATATCATTGTATTTGGGAGCTTTTTTCGTTGTTAAATTTTTGGCGTGTGTAATGGCCGAAATTTTGTATTCAGTTTCACTTTCTTTCTCTTTATTATCATGAAACTTCTCTCCCCTGTTGTCTGTCTGTCTGTGTGTGTACTACAACGAATAAAAACTACTGGACATAGTTTCATGAATGATTACAAGTTTATGATTTGGATGAACTAGGGTACTCTTTATCTTGCTAGGATGCCGAGATCGAAAATTTTATGATGAAACCAAAATCTCCCACAACTCATATTTATCACAAAACCTATGCTACACTTACTAGCACATTTTTAACTTAATATTTCTCCCGTACTACTAGCGAAGCAAGCTTTGAATTTATGGATCAAAAACTGTCTTTATTTTTAAGGTGGTGGAAAGTTAATTTTTGGTATACTACGAGCAATAAGAGTACCGAGGAACAGAGGTCAGGTCAGTTAGAAAGCCACGATATTTTATTGCTCAAAGTGAGGGAAAAAACTAGTATGGGAGAAATGAGTTAAGTGAAGGTTGACTGAATGATCCTACGTAGTAACATTTGTTTTTAAAATTTTGGGCTTTTGGCAGTATGGGTGCAATTTGCAACTGTCGTAAAAATAAGACATTAATCTTTAATAAATGAAATAATATCGTTCGATTGATTGCCCCGCGATTATAACTCTACGACAAACTGTAATCATCATTTCCAATTCAACAACCTGTCGAGGGTTGCTGTACTTCTAACAAATGATAACAAATTTTGTGAAAGTGGCTCCAGATCTACTACGTTTTATCAGTTCATCGAGATTTATACTCTAGGCTAGGCCACCAGGTTTATAAAGAAGTTAGTATACAAATAATATCACTGTACTTATTTAATATAGATAATACCTAATTTATGAAGACTAAAAATAATAAGTGGAATTTAGTTATTGTTATTATTATGTTTTCTTGTTTTCCATAAATGGACATTTTATTACTTTTATCATGTATTAATAAAAAGAGATATACAATATTATTATAATTTATTAGTTTATTATTATATTTCTTTTTCTCGCCATTTATATATATATACATAATATATATTTGATTCTATATTTTACTCCCATTATAATCTGTGAAATAATTTAAATTAAATAAATATATACTCTCGAACAAACACAAATTCGTTTGCCTCATTTTCTCACATCCTCAGTTCGAATTTCTTACTTGTTTAATTTTAACTTTTAATTTTAAATTTAACTTTTTTTATTTTTTTATTTTTACGGTGCCATTTTTGCAATAAGGGTCTGTGAGTTTAAACTATATTATTCAAAGAAATAGTAAACGAACCAATACACGCCAAATTCCACCTCTACATGTTATTTCGAAACAAAAAGCGGTAGAAACCTTCTAGTATAACAATACCTACTGTCGTTTTGTTAGAATATTTTCTTATTTTCATTAATTAAAGAATATTTATACCAACATTCATCCCCTCGAAAATGTAAACTTAAGTCTTGCGTTGAAGGTCAAAAGGAAGTCTCGCCACATTGAACTAGACATTTGAAAACAGGTATGTAGGTTAGTTTACTATGAAGGATGACTTTCTGAGTGTGAACTTCTTATCCCCTCTTCTCCACTTAGACATAATTATTATATTTTTTCGCGTTGAGTTATTGTAAACGATATGCAATTTGGAGGGGTTCATTTTTCAGTCCCCTCTGCCACTCTTCTATGTAGATATTTATTGGTTTCAAAAATTTAAAAAGATAAAAATCGATATAGAGCATATTTTAATAAAAAGCAAAATATGACTGAAGAGTTCACGACTTTTTCATTATGAAAATTTTGTAGTTTAGTTTGCGTATCTTATGTTTTAGGAGGATGATTTATGACTGCCATAATTTCAATTTTTAATTAAAACGCGAAAAAATAAATAATTTCGACAGGTTATAAAGAAAAAAAAAAAAAAAAAAAAGATTGTGTTAAATAAAATCAAAGAAACAAGTCCAGTATTTTACATAGTGACTTTTAAAGTCGGGGCCCATTATTGGGAAGATTTGAATCGGTTTAAATATTAGTTTGTCCCGACTTTTAAAGTAAAATATTGGACTTCTTTCTTTCTTATCGGATTTTATTTAACACAATCGGGTATTTTATTTTTTAATTATTTAGTTTATTTGAGACTTTTTAGTTTTCTAGCACTAAAAAAGCCTCTTTTTATACTACATAAAAAATTTTAAACAAATTTATTATTCCTTAATTAAAGGGCCCCGCACACAATACATTGGACAAAACTCTAGATTTCCGTATTTTCAACACAGTTGTGTTACAAATGCTGTATCGGTAACAATTTGTCTAGTTGAAAATTTTTTTTGTAAGTATGAATATGTCAAGGACTTGTAGACTCAACCTTTGAAAAACCTTTCCTTTCGAGTGACAGCCTTTTGAAGCACCATAACACTAGATTAACGTGCTTTTCATACAGTTGTGTTGCATTTAAGACAAAAGTTTATTGATTAGTATTTTAAAATGTTAACGGTAGTTAAGCTTGATGTATTATCGCAAAACATTTTTTTGTTTTATACATAAAATAATAATGATAACTACAACAATTATTATATATGAGTTGTGTGAAGCTAGTATTAATTTTATTAAGTGTAAATTTATATGAAATAATATTAAATGACTTCTGGGACAGTAAAATAATTATTTGTTTGTTTATGATTATAATATAAAGTTAGATATTATAAAGTATTATATTAGTTGTGAGCCGAATGTGTAGTTGTGAGTCATTTTAAAATATTATGAAGTTCATAAAATAAATATTTAAACAAAAAAATTAAATAATAGTATAAATTAGTATTTGAATAAAATTAAAAAGTTGTCTAGAATAAACAATATTTTTAACACATAATTATGAATGAATTATAAGTTATACACAGTGTCTCAATAAACATTGGGTTGAACTGTAACTCAAAATTATAAAGCTCAAGTTATATTGATTCAGCACTTATCAGGTTTTTTTTCAGTTAATTCTTTCTCATTACTGTTACGAGTAGGATCCTTAACATTGGACAGTTGTTCTTCATAACAAAACATTCAGCCGTCACTCGAAAAATTTGTCAAAGCACGTAAACATTCAGCGGATATCTTAGACGTAGTTTAAATTTAATTCATGTTTTATTCATCTCTAATATTCGAATAAGTTAATACAAATTTAGCTACCCTAGTAAAACAAGAACATTTTCACCTTAAATGGATTCTAAACTATGAATGAGATAATGCTTTTAATAGATAGAATGTGGTAACGTGGTAATAAATTTTTCTAACAGAACCATTTTTTCTGAAATCAATTTAGGACTTTGTGCTTCATGATGAAAGTACTATGTACTAACAATTTTTAAGTATCAATATAATTCATATAAAGTTAATCCAAGGATTTATCCGTTTTCATATCACACAAATTTTTTGTAGTTGTTATACCATGTATATATGTAAAATATATCAAGGTATACTAAGTTTACAAAAAAAATTTGGTATTGGTGTTCATAAAATCACCAAATTAGTTCATTTTCGATTGTCCACCCGTCCGTCCGTCCGTCTTTGCACACGATAACTCAAAAACGAAAAAAGATATTAAGCTGAATTTTTACAGCGCACTTGGGTCCGTAGGACCCATCTTGTTAACCGTTACAGATGGAACAAAAGTTTGAATGTAAAAAATATTTCTTATATAAAAATTAACAATTTCTGTTTGAAACATTTTTTCGTAAACATCACTGTATGCTTGTGAGGTCGCAAATTAGGCTCAAATTGAACAGTATGTATTATAAGGGAATATCAGTTATATGTGACACGTTTATATGTGTAATGGGACAGTATAATCAACACCATCTGTACATGGTATTTCAACGATTAATTCAGTCAATTGTTTGTTTTCACATGTTTGTTTAGATGACCTTGATACATAACGATTTAAAAAATTTAAAAAAGTTCAAAACTGTATTATTCTACTGGCATAACATAAAGTTATTCTGACGTCAAACCAAGGGATATATGAAAAAAAGAAAAACATTTTTCGTAATACAAAATAATTTAAGTTTTGTATCTAACTTCTATATAAATACAGATTTTTTTGTCCCTACGTACGATATAAATTAGTGTATTTATTAAAATTACTAAATAAACAACAGAAAAGAAGGGAGCAGAAAAGAAAACTCATGAGAGTGGATAAAATATGTAAGAAGTAACGAAAAAAATGATGAAAATGTCAGTAGTATTCATAACGAATATAAATAAACAATATAAACCACAAAAATATGCTATTAAGTTTTATGTTAAGGAACACAAAAGTATACACATTTAAAACATGGTATAGAGTACCCCAAGTGGTGTGTAAGTTCGTGCGCGGAACATGCAGCAAAATATTGTGGTACTATAAATAACTTTTAGAAAATATTGTGTTAAGGATATAGCTCGACGATATCCTCTCAGGTAGATTTAAACGCTCATATCTCTATATTATAAATGCGAAAGTAAGCATGTTTGTTTGTTTGTTTGTTACGCTTTCACGCTAAAACTAGCGAATGATTTTTAATGAAACTGTACAGCAATATAGCTCATAGTTCAGAATAACACATGATATCTTATTTATAAAAAAATATTATTAAAAAACTAGCGGTCCCGACAGACGTTGTCCTGTCCCGTAAAAACGTAACTCCAATTCATTAATACCTATACTACGTTTCGCCTGTCCGCTAAACCCATCCCGCTAAACCCCAATTTAACTCCTATTTATTGGAGTGGCCTGACCTTCGACCTTTGGCCTGGTCTTTGATAGTAGAGCTCGCTGCGCTCGCAATAAATGCCTATTGACAATACCTGAATACTATTAAAAATACATAGTACACATAGTAAAATAATGTGATATGATTTATATGCGCTCCCACCATTTAATGAAATTTCATTTTTTTGGTACGGAGCCCTCAAAAACAGTTGTACTGGACCAAATTGTGAATCTAAACCATTCTCGAATCCCCTTGAACTCACAAAAAAAATTTCATCGAAATCGGTCCAGCCGTCTAGGAGGAGTTCAGTCACATACAGACACACACAAGAAATATATATATTAAGATTAAAAAAATTTAAAAATTAATTTAATAACCGTAAATTACAGATTTCTGTAAAAGTAGTCATTTGACATTACCATAAATTACATATATATGTAAAAATAGTCAATATAAAATATTTCACGGCCATCTTTGCTGATATAATCAATGAATAATTACGACTATTATACATTTAGAAAAATAGAAAACGATACATAAATTTTACCTGTGTAAAACATTCCTTACCATTATTTCGAGTGTTATAGAAAGGGGATAAGCGAGAGCAATCTTTATAAATCTTTACTTTTAAACCCAGCGAAGCGGGTGGGTATCACTCTATTATAAAATACAATACTTTCATGACCGTTTAAAAATTATACACGAAAATTGGCTACTTTTAGTTAGAATCGCCAACCATCCTAAATAATTTCATGCACAGAGTCCAGTGTCAATCGCGATTGTTTGTTAAAAATGCTATTTGGTTGCAGATTTTCTATGTAAACAAGGGCCAATAAATAAAAGAAATCAATTTGTTTAAAAGTGTCTAACATAATAAAATTTGGTTTTCTCTAGCGAGAAAAGCGTATGTCTCACGTAGCCATTATAATTTTTCATGGTTCAAGTTTCACACTTAAAACGAAGTTTATGTAAAACCGGCATCAATGGACGTACAAAGCTTTTACGAAAGACCGATAATTTCGAAGAACCTGTAGCTATCCAACCCATAGATAGCATTAAAAAATTATTTTAGTTACCAACATAAAATCATGACCATGTTCATGTCAATCTCTTATTCATAAAATAATCTCCAAAATTATTTGTATAGTATACCACTTGGAGTACTCCTTTGTTCTAACCAAAGTTATATACGGTAGACGTGAATACTAACATACTACCTCTTCTAAGGGCAGGAATATTGTGAAGATTTTAATATATCTATTTGTTTGGTAGAGGTATGGATGTTTATAAGATTGTACTTTCTTGGAAAGGTTTTTTGGTATAGTATATTTGTTTGGTATGAGATCATATTTGAGAAGTTTGGGGGATTGGGTGCTATTTAAATTTCATCTTGTATATTTTATTATATTTGTATGATAATGAAGTGTTCACAACAAAATGTTTAATTTGTTGAAAATATGTCGATAATAATCATTGTTAAAACAGAGTCCACTGTGGAATCATTAATTACAAAGTAAAGGTTAATTCACACGTAATTTGTTTTTAAAGAAATATCAACATAATTTTCCTTATAGCGCATTTGGAGGCTGTACGTATCGGCAGAGAGGAGCTAGACAAAAACCTAATACTAATTTATTTTCTTAGGATATTAATCGCTCTTCTCACATCCACCAAACCCATCCACATCAGTGGATTTCTTTAAAAAAATTTAATGTATAATTTAAAAAAATTGCTTACTATCAAGTTTTGCCATGCGAGTCCTTTCTACGTGTCTTTCAAGAGTTTAAAATAGGCAAAAGGACTTAACATCAATTAAGAAATGAAAATTTGATTATTCTAAGGCTATTTTTTTCAAATTACATCCGTATGTTTTGCACATACATACAATTACAACATCAATTTCTTCACTTAATACAAGCAAATAAAAAATCATTGATTGTCTGACAAAAGCGTCATTTCATCAAGCGTCAAGCTTCATTATACTATTTTTTATGAAAAGTTAAATTAAACTTTACCATACTTCTAAATATTATCGTTTTCGTATTTATTCGGTTCTTATTAATTAAATAAAAATAGTTATTTGGAACGCATTTTACGTATGTACCTATGTCTACATATTTTGTAGAACTAAGGTATGCCACTGGCATTTTAGCTCGCGCTGCATTGAGTATAATTTATTTGTGCATATATTTACTGAAGCGTCGTATTACAATATCCTTTCCCACTTTGTGTCTGTTTCCGGTTATTGTTTTAGAATTGAAATATGGCACCTTTGAGAGAATGTTATTTTCCAAAATTAAAATATACAGCATGTTTTTCCTTCTACCAGTATATAATAGCCTAACTACCTTCCTATACATATATTCACGTTATAAACCTATTCGAAAAAACCTACCAAAGCTACGAGTAACTTCATAAATAAATATGTGACTGGAATATTTATACATTATAATAAATTTAATAATAAATACTTTGCGGCATTGTTTTCAAAATTTAAAAATAAAACTTTCTTTTTTTGATTTAAAAATCCGCTTTACTTAAACATTTATATGCGTAACATAATTAAGACCTTTTTCACATTTTTTTTCTTGTTTTTAAATGAAAGTAAATGTCTTGATAAATGGGCTAATTTTTTTCCCCGATTTTTTCGGAGTCATATGACCGAGAAAACAGACAATGAAAATCATTTAAATTCCAATTGGCGAAAACGATCCGGAGACACACGAAGTTACACGAATGTCATTGTGACGTCATTTAAAGTTGATCATAACCATATTCGCCATGGGAACTGATTCTAGCGCTGTCTAGTGGTAGAAAATAAAAGCTGTCTATGACAAGTCAAATTTATGCATGGCTATGATTGAATTGTTTATTTTTATTTTGATAATTTCACTTGTCATAGACAGCTTCTATTTTTAGTTCCCATGGCGAATAATAATACAACTGTTGACACTGCTTTTTTTATTGTCTTTGCTTATCGGATTAACATGATAGATCAAGTGTGCAGTGGAGCAAAAAAAAAAATCGTTTTAAATTATTTCAAATATTGTGACTTTTTACAATTTTTTTAGTGTTATTATTGTTAAAAATGCGTAGCTTTCGAGTTACAGGCTCGATTCAACCTATATTTTCATAAAAAAATTACAGAAAGCATTTCTGTTTTTCATGTAAAAAGGTCTATTTATTGTTTGCTAGTCGTAATCTTAACGCCTTGCTGGATAATTTCTAATTGACAAAAAAGTATCACCACATAATATTACCTTTTGCCTTATTGACTGTTTGAAATTCTCTTGACTCACTTCTTTCTTCTCCCCCAATAATCAACTTTGGAAATGATTTTAAATGCAAATATATTATTTCGACAATTGAAAATAAGACGTCACATTAGAATTGAGTATATACAAAGCTGATACCAAAAAATTAAAAATAATTTTCAATAAAATAATCAATTTTAATCAAATTTTATGGTAGGTAAATCTCATTAAAATATTAATATAAAATAATCTAATATTTATAATAAATACACAACCATTTTGAATATAAATGAAATTAATTAAAACAAATACTATTCCGTCTCTTTATTAAAATTATTATAGGTATACTTTATTAATTTTAAGTAGGAAATTATTATCATGATTAAATCAAATATTTTACTTCAATTTATTAAAAATATTTACCATATAATTTAAAATAATTTATATTTACTAATTAATTGGAATTAATTTAATAAAATATTTATTGGAATTTTTAATTGGATCTAGTATAGTGTATAAATATTTATTAATTAATTTATAGTGATAATAATCAGATTAACAGCTTTATTATCAAAAAGCCTCGCACAATTCTTTTGAAATGATTCCTAGTTAAATTTTCTGAGACTTAAAATACCACACATAATAATTTTCATGAATGATGTAGGGATAAAAAAAAACCTATCTTACGTTGTGTAACCTCCAAACTTTTTAGTCGAAAATTGGAAAGTAATCAAAGATTACAATCGAGCTTTTTTGTAGTCATACTAAACTACTAAAAGCTGGTATTATTGGCGGAAGAATTGAGAGTCTGCTGAGTAACCATTATATTTAAGCGACCTAAGTAAGTTTGTTGCTAATCGGTTTCCGCAGCTTACTTATTTGTTTTTAAGGAGGTTTTAAATACACGATAAACAGGGCTCAAATGAGGTTAGAATTAAATGGTGCGGAAAGGGTAGGTGAGTCAAAGTCCAAACGTGATTATTCGAGACTCCCAGATATCATAGAAAGGCCTTCTTTTGGCGGTTGAAAAGGGTGTAGACATTATCTTAGAACTTATGATTAAATGACAAAAAAAGGGAACTTCTTCTAAGAAAAAGGGTTGAGAATGATATAAAATAGATTATATGTTCTATGACTCTTGATATCACGGAGATAGATGTTTACACTCTTCCATCGCTGTTATAGTGCTGTATGTGGTATTCTGAAGTCGCGAATTATCTTATGGTATTTGTTAATAAAATTGAAACAGGTCCCCGATGCAGAAGGGTAACAGCTAGCAGTAAATAATTATTACAGTTTACAATTGTAAATATTATATATTCATTTTAATAACGAAATTGTTTTGTTTTTCTAACATTCTCTTTATATTTATAAACTGTTTGTTGTGATTAAAGTTTGTTGTGGTTATAATATTAAAGTTATTGTATTTTCTAGTCTGTATCTGTATCTACGTGAAATTCTCAATAGTGAAAAAGGGCTTATCATCTATATTTGTATGTATGTGTTTTAGTTTTAGTTTATGCTATTAACATTCCGAGGGAAATATATTGTTTTCAGTCTAGAAATTGAAATATAAAAATGTGTAATGTTGTTGTATTTTAAGGTATCAATTCCAGGTTAGAGATACTGTATCCACATTGTCGCCAAAAAACCAGTTGGCGAAAGCATTATGTTTCTGTAGTTTTTAGAAACTTGCATGATAAGGAGCGCTTTGTGATTCGATTAAAAAATATAAAAAATCTAAATTTAAATTTTCTTAAATTGGTCAAATAAATAAGTGATGCTTTGAACTGTCAAAATTAGGAAAAAAAATTTGATATTAATTAACAATATTCTGTTATTATGTTTCTATTCAACCATCTTGCTAAGAAAGACTCTATCTACCGATTTTAATTTTGGTAAACATGGAACCTTTTTACTGGTCACTTTATAGATATGAATGATATACATGTGTTTTATTTCGCCATAATTATGGTTGTTAATTTAGGTTGACTATATTTGGATATATTATTTTTGGTTTGTTTTGGCGACCAAAAATGCATTTGATTCAATATTGATTGTGTAGCTGCATGTAATTCAGTTAATATTATTTTACTTGAATTTCTTAAGGCAGAACAAAAAGTAAAAAAGAACTGGAAATAAATAAACCGAAGGCATTGATTTTTAATGGTTAAACTGGGAATTTCGGCAGCAATACACATCAAGAAGGAGAGTCTGTTAAATTAACTTTACGATAAAGTACAAAATTTGAAAGAAAAATACTTATAAAAAATTACGAAAATCAACAACATAGGCGAGAAATAATTCAAAATTTCTATAAAATAAGTATATGAAGTCATTCTATAATCGTTCTATTATCTCTTAATTCAAAGAAACAGATCAGTTAGGTAACCTGATAAAATGTTCATTTTTTACTTCTGCGACGCTGAGATCTGAAAAATATTCTTGGGTAATGTTATAAATATATTTTGACAAAAAATTGCTGTAGACCAAAAATCAAATCATTTTGATAAAAATGATTTACTTGCCCAGGTCCACAAAACTTAGCCAACATAAAATAATTGTTTGAGCGACGATATTCGCGTCATTTGAAAATTTTTAGTTAAAAGTCCACTTATCTATTTTATTTTTTTTTATATAATGTGTATAAGTCGGTTGACATCCAGTATTTTCTTATATATTTTCGAGTTTAAGGCTGCTAGAAAACGATATGGCTCACATTGTAAATCATAAATGAAGTATGATTTACAATAGTAGACATGACCTATGATTTACAACAGTAGACAAAATCAGGAAAGATTCGATCTGTACACTTAAGGTCCTATCCATCATTACTTCTTTCTCCCGGTAATACTCTGACTGTCATTCATAAAAGTTTGCTATAAACTAAACGATTGATGATAAATGATAAAAGTTACTTTAATACTTAGTTTAGTAAAATACATCATATTAAATAAATTTGTTGAAGACATTATTGTCAAACTATTATTATAAGAAACTTTGCCAAGAAAAATTATGTTAAATATTTTTAAAATCATATTTAACTTGATTTTATTATATTTGTCAATTTAAATTATCTTAAAATTAATTTGCAAGATTGTTAACAGAGAATTCACCCAAATAGGAAATTTTAATTTGAATCTTAAAGTTTGGAAGCTTTTGAGGTATGCAGTACATAACGAAGTCATCTATTTTATTCTATCTAAAAAATTTTTACTCTATCGCGAGTTCCACTGCCGAAGGGAGTCTGTCCAATATATAGGCATAAAATTTGGCTTTATGGGAAAGAGATGGGGTTAAGAGGGATGGGTTTAGCGATATGAGTTTAGCGTGATGAGTTTAGCGGAAAGGGATGTGGTTTAGCGAGTCTGAGAGGATGAGCTAGCGAGTGGAATTAACAGACTTAGCGGACAGGCGAAGCATAGTATAGTATAATGAATTGGAGGTAAATAATAAATAAAAATTATATTAAAAATATACTTTTTTTTCTTAGAATTGGAGTTATTTTTCCACAGGACAACGTCTGTCGGGTCCGCTAGTATTTTTATAATATAAGTTTTTCCTCAATTTAACTTTTACTTGCTAACGCTTATTAGCTAATCAGTATCAAGCTTCAAGCCCACAAGCTAATAGACGATCATATAATTGTACTATTCATAACTATATTCTTTTCAAGAATTTCTTGGTAATAGTTTCGAAGAGAATCAAGATAAATTTTTAATTGGTTCCAATTTAATCAATTCTTAATATTCATATAATAATATCAACGAAGTTACCTATAACTGATAATATCATAGAAACTATAAAATGGGAATATAATCACATTAATGTTGACTTACGTGCAAGAGATGGTCGGAAATGAATTGCTCTTTGATAACTACGAATGGCAGCATCATATTGTTTCCGCCCCTGAAGCAATATACCCCTGAAACAAATAAATTAGAACAATTATAATAATTGGATTAATACTATTTTATTGAGTAATAATTATGATATTATTTGGGTACCTATATTTCATTAACTGTAACGGTATTCGATTATCCTTATTTTGTTTTACTTTAAGTTTCTACTTTATGTTAAAACTACTATCATAATGAACAAATATTTCATAATCGAGATTGCGTATATTTTTAACGTAAAATTTTAGACAAAATCAGGGTGATGTATTATTTTCTTGTTTTTATGTCTAAAAAGTACAGTGTATTGGTCTTTCATTTAGTATTTTCTTTACTTAATTAGCTTTTACTTGATAATTTACAAATATTAGTTGTTAAAAATACAAATTACTTAGTTTAATTAAAAACAAAATTTATAGTTCATGTATTTATTTATTTATTTAGGTAAATTTATTAAAATGGTTTTATATTTATTATAAGCATGTAAAGAACTGACTTTGAAAAATTAATGTCCTAATGTCCTGTAACCTCCCCCACGCCGCATGGGTATAACTTTTATTCAAAATTTTTCCGCCATTTTTATTTGGTTGAAATTACGAAAAAATCGTAGAAAATAATGTAAGTGGTATTATAAATAAAATAGAGAGATATTAATTTGTTAATGCAATAATGGTCTACTAGTACATATATTTATACCATGCATATATGAAATATACATAGTATATTAAGCTTAGTCCCAAGTTTGCAACGCTTAAAAATAATGATGCTAGGAAAAAAATTTTGTCATAGGTGTTCATAAAATCACCTAATTAGTCCATTTCCGATTGTCCGTCCGTCCGTCCGTCTGTAGACACGATAACTCAAAAACGAAAAAAGATATCGAGCTAAAATTAAGGTAGAGCGTACTAAGGACGTAAAAAGTGAGGTCAAGTTCGTAAATGAGCATCATAGGTCAATTGGGTCTTGGATCCGTAGGACCCATCTTGTAAACCGTTAGAGATAGAACAAAAGTTTAAATGTAAAAAATGTTCCTTATCAAAAATTAAACAACTTTCGTTTGAAACATTTTTTCGTAAACATCACTGTTTACCCGTTAGGGCGCCAATTAGGCGGAAATTTTATAATATGTACTATACTTGATGATTATCAGTTATGTATGTGTCATATGTTTGTATGTGTAATGTGATAAAGAAATCAACACTGACTATGCATGGTATTTCAACAATTAACTCAGTCAATTGTTTGTTTTCACTTGTTATTATTAAATTTCATATTGTTAATACCTTCTTAACTGGACTTTAGAAAAATGTAAGAGTCATTTCGGCTTAACATTTATTAACGCATACACTGATAGGCTAATAGGTAATAGGCTCGGCTTTTACAACTTTTGTTTGATATTGTTGCTAATATTTTTCAATAAATTTAATAAGTAAATTATCTACTCCTACTATAAATAATAGTAATAATAATAATACTTTATTTGTGTAAAAAGAACAAGAAAAAGCTCAAAAGAACAGAGACAAGAAATAATATAAAAATGTTCAAAATGAAAAAACTATTTAAAAGAAAACAATCATATTAATTTATAATGGAAAAATAAAATATCATACTATAAAAGGAATTTTTCTCATTCATTCAAGAGAAAAGACCTTATCATGAGAATTGTTTGCATAAAATAAAAAACTTTTTTTTATATGTGAAATACTCTCACCGAATAACAAACCTTCCAAGTCCCAAGGGGGAGAATTAAGTTTCATGAAAAAACTTTCACGCTCGAAGTTGTAAACGGGACAAACAACATGCAGCAAACAAATCAATGACACAATTGAATTTTCTGAAAACGACTTTTGCGCAAAATTTGTTCATTCAAGGTTGTACAAACATTTGAATAAAAGACATAGAACAGTTAAAAAAAATAGTTCTAAAATCCATCTGTGGTTGTAAGATCCCTACATAACGTAATAATTTCGTTTGAAGAGTGCCTTTTATTTTTGCTTGCGATATAAAATCGCTATTAAAGATGTCACCTGAGTCAATTAAGTTGAGTGGATTTTTTAATTAAGAGACTACACTTAATTTAGAACAATTCGGGGCAATTTTTCGAAGTATTCGTCAAGTTTAAAAGCCTGGTGTAACATAATTTTGAAAGTCAAGAAAGAATTGATTAAATTCCTTTTAGAGACAATGGCGATATGGCTGTTTCCAGGCGCACTACATGATTTCGTGTATTTCTGGGAACCTGGAGAAGTTAGATAAAAAGCTCACTTGCATTGACTGAATTATGGATAGATTACGAAGTCTCCATAGAGAGGTACAGTATAGTAGAGTATTCAATATGCACGAATGATGCAGCTGAAATAAATTTACTGAAAATAAATTAGATGCACTGCATCTATTTGCCGACAAGAAATTTCGACATTTGAGGTAAACCAAAAATAAATTTTATATGCGCAAAGTTTGAAAAAATAAAATAAAATTTAGAAAACAAAAACGATTTTAACTTTCTAACTTCAGGGGCACCTGATGCCGATACGGAAATAGTTTGTACTAAATTTAAGCTAGATACGCTTATTGTAAGTAGAATTTGATCTTCCAGAGAATCAGAAACACTTTGAATTACAGTCAGCTTTTTCATTAAAACATGATGCACGTATGATGCAAAAGAAATCAAATTAAACAAAACAATGAACCCTCGATTTGAATTCAAGTAGTTCCGTTTTCAAACAGTTTGTTTAAAATCATTTATATAATAGCATTTGGATTCAACATTAAAATGATAAAATGTATAAACGTATTAATATATATGAACGAATCAATACAATAGAATGAAGAAATAATTCATTTTGATTGAATTCAATCAAAATGAATCGATCGATTCTTGAATACAAGTTACTTATTCAAACACTAATAATATATTATTACTTGAAACATTCATTGTTCTAAATAAAGATATATCGAAGCGTTTGTATATGAGTGAGACCGAAATAATGCATGTATGTGGCTTATGTGTCCATATAATGCATATATACTCACATGTAATATATTTGCTTTCGGCAACACTCAATGAACAGTCTCTGATCAGAAATGACCATACAAACCACCAAAGCTCATTTGTGGTTTTACAATCATTCAACTCTACTTCATCGATCTTTTCAGTTTATGCACATATAAATTTCTATACAATAAATAAATGTGTATCTATCTCTATTTGGATGTACGAATGGAATTGGTTTTGTAATATTTTTACTGTTTAGAAATCAATGCAAAATTAATAAAGGTGTTTCTTTCAAAACCTTTTTCGATTTTATAAACCTGAAATTTTGAGAATTTACTTTTAGGAACATAATTCCTAAAAGGCTGATTGCAAATACACAAAATTCTGATTATGATTAAAATTTTATTATTTAATTCAATTAATTAATTAAAAAGTTTGACACATGTTGCAGTGCTACACGGTGAGTATTTAAAAAAAATTGAAATATTTTTCTTGAAAAAAATAAGATCACTTCACTTCTTTTGATACAAATTTTTCCATGAAGGCACAATTGAGTTTATAGATGACATACCATGTAAAGACAGTTTTTAGGACGCAATCGTTTGTTTTTTTACGTCACGTAAGTAAAAAGATATCTAATCTTAGATAGCCACACACACACATAATTGATATTACCATATAATAGATACTATAAAATTTGCACTTAATTTGCGCCCTGGCGAGTAAACAATGATGTTTAAAAAAAAAGTTTCAAACAAAAGTTGTTTATTTTTTATAAGAAATCCTTTTTACTTTTAAACTTTTGCTCTATCTCTAACGGCTTACAAGATTGATGTTACGGACCCAAGACTCAATTGACCTTTGTTGCTGATTTACGAATTCGATTTCACTTTTTACGTACTAAGTACGCTATAAAAATTTCATTTTGATATCTCTTTCCTTTTTGAGTAATTGTCTTGAGAGACAGGCGGACAACTAAAAATGAACTAATTAGGTGATTATATGAACACCTTTACTAATATTTTGTTCGTTGCATCAATACTTTTGAACGTTACAAACTTGGTACTTAACTAAGTATACCTTGATATTTTTCATATACACATGGTATAATAATAGTGTATGCACAAGTATAAAAAATTATGATAAAAACACAATCCACTTAGTAAAGACAAATATGACGTTAGCTATTTATTACAAAGGCCTCATTCATAAAACAAAATAAAAAACAAGTGAAAACAAACAATTGACTGAGTTAATTGTTGAAATACCATGTATAGGCAGTGTTGATAACTCTGTCACATTTCACATACATACATATCTGACATATTTAACTGATATTCTCATATAATGCGCAAGTGTTGATGCGTTTGTTTTTTTTGACGTCATGTAAATAACAAAAGATATTCACTTTGATATTCCTATATTAATACACTAGCTGAGAACTACCCGCTTTGCTGGGCAACATCCCCACTTGCACCCCTCCCTCCACATTTCCCTGCGTTGGATAACAGTTTTGTAATGTACACGTCATGCTCTTTTATTTGATACCCCACTTAGGTATATTTGTAAATATTCGATATTTCCTTCCCACTTTCTCGCTACACCTTTCTACCCTCCGAGGGCTAAAAAAATTTATAAATGTAATTTTAAACATTCTGACCAAGTTTTGAACTATTAAAAGCCATAATTGAAAAATATGAATTTTTTATTCATGAACACCCCCGCAACCCCCCTTGTGGGTGGAATTTCGTAAAATCCGTTCTTAGCTGACCTCTACTTGGCAAAAGGAATATTCCTGCCAAATTTCAATTCTCTAGGTCTTATAGTTTCAGAGATATCGTGATGAGTGACTATCTATCTATATCTATAGAAAGTCTCCTATATATATAAGATTATATAAAATTTGTACCTAATTAACGCCCTCGTGGGTAAACAGTGATGTTTACAAAAAAATGTTTCAAACAAAAGTTGTTTATTTTTTTGTAAGAAATATTTTTTACATTTAAACTTTTATTCTATCTCTAACGGTTTACAAGATGGGTACTACGGACCCATGACCCAATTGACCCATGTTGCTCATTTACGAACTTGACCTCACTTTTTACGTCCTAAGCACGCTGTAAAAATTTCAGCTTGATATCTCTTTTCGTTTTTGAGTAATCGTGACCACAGACGGACGGCCGGACGGACGGACAACCGGAAATGGATTAATTAGGTGATTTTATGAACACCTATACCAATTTTTTTTTTGTAGCATCAATATTTTTAGGCGTTACAAACTTGGGACTAAACTTATAATACTATGTATATTTCATATATACATGGTATAAAAACGCCAATATTCTTCATATCATGATTATATGGGATACTTTTCTCAAACAAAGAAAAAAAAATTTTGTCTTCAGTTAGACACACTAATTAATTTAATTCAAATTTGTTTTTCTCAAAAAAGGAACACACTAACAACACAAAAAAAAAGGAATAAGTAAAAATAAAATTAAATATAAAAAAATGTACATAATTGTTGGAAGAAGAACATAACCTAAGCATCTCATCTTAATGTTTTCATCATCAAATAATTTAGACTTTTATTGCTTGTATACAGTTTGCTGCTATGTGTGTACTCCATACATACAAAGAGGAATAGTAATATGAAATAATTGTGCCTTTGGTCTTAATTTCAACATGTAATTAGTTTCCGGGAAGAGAAAGCAATGCTTTGAAGATGATGATATTGTTGGTGTTGTGTGTTTTGCTGAGGCGTCATGGAGCGTCATCATCGTAAACTAAAATATACATACACACATTAGCATTTTCTCTTCTTATTTATTTCTATCATCAAAGTATAGCGAAAATTGTTTCTTTTTATACTGAGTGCATTCAGTGAATTGATATTCTTGTGTTGTTGAAATTAAATGTTATTAGTCAAATAAATTTGAGCTCGAATGCACTAAAAACAGTCATTATAAAATCAAATGATCGGCTATTGTTATTATACAGATGGAATGCGGGAACGAACTTTCTGAATGATTAGCTACTGTACTAATCAGTTACAGTATAACGAATGTGAATTATTAATTGTGGAATAATAAAAAAATAATAGACCACAATGTTAGTTTCCTTGAAGGATTCCACAAAATCCATATGAAAATATTATTTTGTTTTGTTTTGGGTAATTTGATTAGTTAAAGTTTTTTTCTAAATTTCAGGGTTTTAGACATGAAATTTGTTGTTGTCAAGATGTGTGTGTGTTCTTAAAATATTATTTTGGGGATTTGTAAAAAAGAAAGGAACAATATCTCCGGTTTTTACACAATCACTAACACAAAAATATACAACAACCGAGCGGAAAGATGCCAAACATCAGAAATTGGTTACCTTTTCTTTAAAGCATTTAGAATTACTTTAATATGTTCAGAATTAATTAAATTCAGAATACTTTAAAATGTTCGGAATTTAAGGAACTGGTAAAATTAATTTCATCAATAAAGTGATCCACCGTTTAGTAAGTAAGTGCTTTTACCTTATTGATAATGATTTTGTTATAACTTCATGATTAGCCTTGGTTTTCCAAATTTCAAGAGCTTAATAATTGTAGATATTTTTTTTATTACAGATATCGAAATAATTTTATGCATACTTTTCGTCTTATATGTCAAGTTATAACATAATTCACCATCGAAATTGAAAATAAATATTTTTTTCATTTGTGTGCCCACTATCATGCTCATATATTCTTCATTAATCAGGCACGACGGGTTTTTTTCTTTCAATAATTTATTAAGGCTTGAACATAAAAATAAATAGTTTGTTTTAAATTTCCACTGACTAGTTTTGGAGAAATCTATGAAAATATATCATCCATCTACCGTTTTCCCATAAGACCATTGTTAAGTATACCTACCTTTGAAGTCATTTATTTATTTATATACTAGGGCAACCTCCCTCTACCCTGAAATTTTCAAAACTGATTTAGCCGTCGTACATCCGTAAACAAGTAAAATAGTGAAAATTATTTATATTAAAAACTCACATTACAGAAATTATCCTTGTTTAGCATAAACAACTTGTATATATTTTATGATGTTTACAAATAAACAGACGTACTCATTTCCTCATACTTTTCCTTGCTATGTGCATATAATATTATTATGAATATCGTCCGTATTTACACTGTAAATGCCCAACACGCCATCTATTTAGTACACTGTTACATATTCATTCTTAATACAACGATACATGTTTACCAAACTACTAAACAACTAATACAAACTTACAAATACCATGTGTGCCATTTTAAACCATTTAGCTAAATATTTGTGCAACGAGACATTTACAAAAAAATGACTGGAATAAAAGATATAATCTTGCTACTCGACCTTGATATTTAATTTTTAAGCTATTGCTTTTTATGGAATTTAATTATATTTTTCTCAGTCACCATTTCCAGTTTTTTCCAGATTTAAAAAGGAAATTGACTGCGTTAATTGTTGAAATACAATGTAAAGACCGTGTTGATGCCACTGTCACATTACACAAACATACATGTCACACACATATAACTGATATAGCCATAACATACATACTATACAATTTACGCTTTATTTGCACTCTCACGTGTTAACAGTGATGTATAGATTTGGCTTTGGCGACTCAAAAATGCTCCGTTTAAGAAATATTCAGCTGGATATTTCGAAATGAGACATCTGGTACAAACGTTGTTTTTCTACTGCAATTACGTTAGTATATATTTATGCTTACATTACATAATATAACGATAAACATAGCAGTAGTTTATCTAATCTGAATTTTACAACCCAGCATTCTTTATATCCACCACTTATATAAGAGAACTTTGTGAATTCTCCCATTAATAAAATATTAAATTTAACAATTTTTTAATGAGCACATAAATAATTCCTTTTAGCTCCGAAACAAAGCAGGTATGTCCACATTTATTGTTGAAAGATTATTATTTATTAATAGTTTTATCGTAAGCGTGCTGAATTTCAATTATTGTAAATATTCTATTGACAGATATTGATGAAAGTAAAGTAATTATAAAATATCTAAAAAAAAAAAACGGGTTGCACTCTGGGAGTGCCGGCAGAAGTGAAAACTTGAATATTAACATTGTGCATTTTTGATATTTTGGAATGGCCAGGGAATAATTTTGCACGAATTGCTTTAATTATCAGTATAAAAGTACTATCATTTATGTGGTTGAATACAATATTTATTTATTGCGCTATCGTACACAAACATGACAATTTCATGAACGAACATTTTTTACCCATTACAAAAAAAGTGTATAACGCCGCTAAAGAAGCCTTCACTTAAAAAAAAAAACCAAAACAAAAAAAAAATATTTTTTTAATAAAAAGGCAACCACACACAGTGTTCCCAAGCGGTCACCCATCGAAGTACTGACTGTACCCAATGTTGCTTAACTTCAGTGATCGGACGAGAGCCGGTGTACTGACTGTGACATAGTCGTACGCTTTTTCGATCAGGCCACGTGTCCTGTCGCGAGTTTAACATTTTTTACCCATTACAAAAAAAGTGTACAACGCCGCTAAAGAAGTTTTCACTTCAAAAAACACCCCACGCTTTTTTGCGATAAAATGATTTTTTTCATATTCACTCAAATTGTTTTTTACTTATAAAAATTATTTATTACTTTTTGTTCAGCTAGTTACAAAAGCGTGCTTTTTTAATGTTTTTAGAACTAATATTTATTTTCTAATTTTTAGTTCAGCTAGCTACAAAAGGCGTGTTTTTAATTATTAAACTTGCAAACCAGAAATGAACTATTTATATTTAGTTAATCGTAAATATCCTGATCAGGGTAATCGGACAAACTTAATAAATTATTCTATGTTCGTTGGCCCTTGATAAGTGTGCAAAGTATCAATTCACTTGGACGTGGGTGAAAATCACATTCAAATATTTAGATGCATAGATATACAATTACAAAGACTGTCTTTTATGGGAACTCCAAAAACATACTTAATTCCATAAAAAAGAAGTTTTTGGAGTTTTCCTATAAAATGTAGTCCTTGTAATTTTATACACCGTTTCTTATTTTTTCTTATTTTTTAAAGTAAACAAAAGTGTCAAAAAGCGGATAATATAAGTATAAGTGACTAATCGATCAAAATTTCCGCCCTGATTTTGCAGATCTTCAGTTTTGTGAGAGTCTATTTAAATCAGTTCTCCTTTCCTTGGCCATTATACATAATTTTCAATGAACATACGATCGTACTTTAATTCACAAATCTAATTAACACGTTCTTTAACATGTAAAATGTAGAATAATAAATACTGTTATATAAATCAGTATATTTTATTATTTACTTGCTGTTTAAAAAATAACAACTGATTTAAAATTACGCTTCAAATTTTTTTTCTCCATAAAATATACAAGTGTATCTTTAAGTATGGATGTAGGTAGCATCAAGAAGCAAGCAACTATACAACATTACGGTCTAGTAAACAATTCTATATATAATCTTTTTTCTGTTGAACATAATCTTTTCTGAATTAATTATATAGCAAAGAATTTT
Source organism: Chrysoperla carnea (assembly GCF_905475395.1). Lineage (NCBI taxonomy): Eukaryota > Metazoa > Arthropoda > Insecta > Neuroptera > Chrysopidae > Chrysoperla > Chrysoperla carnea. Next base: position 43,433,991 of record NC_058339.1, read on the forward strand.
GTTTTTGTTTACATTGTATTGCTGTCAAAATATAAATAGAACACAAAATAATTATAAGAAAAATATTGAATAACACGTAAATTATTTTTTTACAAAAAAAAAGAAAGAATAAACATCATATTTGCATAAAATGTACTGCTCTAGTTTATCATGATCCCATAACGTAGCATTTTTGTATGACTCTTTTTCTTTTTGCCTTTGTGACGATTGATGAATATTTGGAGTGTTGAGTTTTTGTAAATAGACTTTTTATTTTCGTGTTTTCGCCAATTTGACAATATGTGGAAAAATGGCAGGAAGCTTGTAATTTTCAAAAGGGTAAAAAAAGGAGTTCAATTGTTAAAAACAAAAGCTTTTCTTACAGATACACTAACCTTTGACACACACATTAGACTCAATTATTCTCTTATTTTACCGTCCAAATCCTTATTTTTATAAATCTGTCATAAAGAATTTCCATAAATTTGACAACTAAGCTCCTGTTAAAATTTCATTTTTCTTTAGCACTTAACTACTTTTAATCCTCATAAAAGAGAAATATAATGACAAATTCCAGTTCATTATGGAATCATGGTCTATTTGATTATGTAGCTACTTCGTTTGTATAACTAAGTGCACTGATTCAATGGTTTTGTTTCATTATTTATATATTAAACAAGATAAAAAGTATTAATTTTTTTAATTAATTGGAGGAAAGTTATCAAGGTCGGTCATACATTTAAAAGCTGTGCTTATAACTTCATTTCAAGGAGAATGTGAGCAATACTAGCACAAGCTTAAAACGACTGGAGAAAAACAGCGTTTTTCAAATTGAGTGGATATAAAACAAGTAACAATAAATTCCTATTATTCATTTATTTCCAATCAAATTTGTTACGAAACTCTTCTTTTCTGCATTCATTGCCAACCTGTTTTGCAACTATTACCAGTATTTATAACCCATTAACTAGTAGTTTTTTAAAACTAATAAACACGGTTTCTTAAAACTAATTTTATAAGACAAAAACAGTAGGAGCAATGTAGAGTCAGTTTGAAGTTACTCTTGAATCCTGTTTGTCTGCTTTTGGCATAGTTAAGTTGTTATCTATTATTTTATCTACTAGCGCATGTATTTGAAACAAAATTAAAAACTTATGAATTTATGTATTATAATAATAATAATTATAATAATGAGGTTTAACCTCCGTTTCTCAGATCGTTTCTAAAACAGAAGCCACCCACATCATTACTTTTAATCTCTATTTATTTGTTAAACTACATCCGAATATGCAATAAATTTTATGATGTGCGTGGAGTCGGTTATATTGTTCTCATCCAAGCGACGACAGTGTCATCAATTTACCGTCCCATTAACTTTTTTTTCCACACTGCCGCTGCCCGTTTTCAATCTCGCCGCTGCCTGGATTCGAAATATAATACAGAAATAACACTGATTTCCCAAATTAAACATTATTTTGTCTACAAATTTTTTCAAAAGTTTAATAATTCATCGTCCTATAATAAATGATTTTCAAATTTTGTTAAAAAACGTAACTCATGCAGAAACAAGCATATATTATTCAGAAATGGTATAAATATATACATGTAATGTATATATTGTATTACACACAGACATAAGTCTTGTCTTATTCACCATTCGAAAAATAGAAGGATCTATCTGGAATCACATCCGAGACAAGTGACATCTGTATGCAAAGAATTTAAAGAGAAATCTTTTATATTGTTTAAGTAGGATACAGTATCTATACTGATATATCACATATACATAGGTTTAAATACAGAATGTTTAACATAAAAAGAAGTTTACGTACAAAGTATGTATCTTTTACTTTACCCATCTACAAAAAATCCTCCTTTTTATCGGGCTGTATTTTTCTCAGTTAAGTTTGTAACGCTTAAAAATATTGATGCTATGAAGAAAATTTTGGTATAGGTGCTTATACAATCACCTAATTAGTCCATTTTCGGTTGTCTATCCGTCTGTCTGTCAACACGATAACTCAAAAACGAAAAAGATATCAAGCTGAAATTTTTACAGCGTACCTAGGACGTAAAAAGTGAGGTCGAGTTCGTAAATGAACAACATAGGTGAATTGGGTCTTGAGTCCGTAGGACCCATCTTGTAAACGTTAGAGATAGAACAAAAGTTTAAATGTAAAAAATATTTTTTATAAAAAATAACCAAGTTTTGTTTGAAACATTTTTTCGTAAACATCACTGTTTATCCGTAAGGGCGCAAATTAGGCGTAAATTGTAAAGTATGTATTATATGGGAATATCAGTTATGTATGTGTGACATGTATGTATGTATAATATGATAGAGTAATCAACACTGTCTATGCATAACAAATAAATCAGTCAATTGTTTGATTTCATTTGTTCACACTAAAAAATATTTTTCGGGTCATCATAAACTATTGTTTTTTTATAAAAACGTCTAAGTTATTAAAAAATATCAAATAGTTTTGTCAACATTGGAAAAAATAGATGTCCGGAAAAAACCACATTTTCCGTTAATTTAGTACCCGACACAACAATTTATTATTTACTATCTCATTATCTTTCTAAAAACATAAAACTGGTATTCAACATATTTCAGATAGCCCACACGACCCTACAATTTTTTAAGATGAATTAATTAAGCCACACACCCATTTCCAGAGGAATATTTATCCCTGGCAATGCCTATTGCTTGGCCCTGGCCGTGTCACGAATATCTTATATCAAATATTTAATAATAGAATACTTACTGCCTGTCAATTTTAAAGCATTCTGTAAACAAGCAAGACCAATTTAAAGATACTATACTCGTCTTAACAACAAGATACAAGAACGCATACCACATTATTACAAAATAAGCAAGCATTTTCTTTTATTACGAAAATAACAGATAAAATAAATAAATACTTCAGATTTCTTTTCTTTTTTGTCTGCTATACTTCTTGCTTGTTGGCCGCCTGGTACGTTGTTGTTATTGTTGGGAATGTTTTTCGTCAAAAGAATGTGTAAACAAAAGAATGCATTTATTTATTAAAATTATTTGAATATTATTGTGAAAAATTATTTCTCAATCGTTTCGCTAACATATTCATAGAGCGCCTCCAAACAAAGCAAATATTTCATTAAGAAAATAATGAAAGTATCAGAATTAATATACCAAGAGCCAAGTCTGAAAAATTATTATCCTAAGCTGGACTTGTGGTATTAATACATAAAGGCATCAACCAAATCTTCTGAGAACGGGTTTTTCTGTTATATAAGTAAAGAGCACCGAATAAAATTTTCCTCTTTAAAGAATAATTTCATTAAAATTCCTTTTTAACCGACTTCAACCCAAAAAAGGAGGTTTTCAATTCGACTGTATTTTTTTGTTTGTTTTTGTTTTGTTTGTTATCTCAGAACTTTTGACTGAGTGAACCGATTTTGTTGATTCTTTATCTATTTGAAAGCTGGTGCTTCCCATGTGGTCTCATTTTATTTTGATGAGAAAACCATAAAAGTCTTTTTGCATTAAGTATGCACGACAAGAGGACGAATAACTCAATATCATGCCAACCGATTTCGATGATTCTTTTTTAGTGACAAATTAGTTAGTGTAATTCAGATTCACTAAAAATCACAAAGTAAAAAAAACTTTTAACAAAAATAAAACCGACTTCAAAAGAAAAACTTTTCCAGAACAAATTATTATGCACTAAAAAGTAAAAACGATAATATAATGCAGTTTAAAATTATTGTTATTTTTGGAGTCGGTGTCAGCCCAGCTAATGTAGCAAACTGTTCTGTCAAAGTTGTTTCCTTGGCTGACACCGACTCAAAAAATAACAATAATTTTAACTGCTATATAATCGTTATTTTTTTACTTAGTAGTACATATTAATTTGTTTTGGAAAAGTTTTACTTTTGAAGTCGGTTTTCTTACTGTTAAAAGTATTTTTATAATTTAGAAGGTATGCATCATTCAAAAAATTGTATTCAAATAAAGTATTATTATATATGGATTGACATATGCGTATTTTGATTAACCATTTTGCATGTAGAATTTATAGCCCCTATTTTAATAATTTTTATGTTAATAGTTATGGCTACTACCTTTATAATTTATTGATAACTAACCATCATAACTGAAATTGGTCACTAAAATAATATTTATAAAATAACCTATTCAATAAAAATTAATTTAAAATAAATAATTAACAATAATATATTTGATATACTTAAATTTTGTAAAATAACATTTTCATGTAAAACCACACCAATTATTTTTTAACCACAGAAATTTAACAATGATACCAAAACTACCAATATTATAAATTTGTTCATAATATATATTAAAAATGTATACGATGTACAAAATATTATGGCAATGTTATATTATTACCTTCCCAACATTTTTGTAATCGATACAAAAATTCAAATCGAAACTTTCAGCATATATCTTAAATGGTCAAGACACTTAAATAACAAAACGCGATGTAAAGCTACATTCTTAGCTACCTGCGTAATAGATGAAAAAATATTTTCACGTATTACGAAGCCTAAAAAGCAATTTCACATTGCTTTCCGGCCGCTATTTGTACCAGTGTTTGAAAATTTTTCGAAATATCGAAATAGTTTCTAGAAAACTTTTTTTTACCGAATTTTTTGTTTTTCAAGACTCACTAGTTGAAGCATCCTACGAATTTTCACCTGTCTAGGTTTTATATTTTTGGAGAAAATGGACACTAAAGTTTTGCCCTAATTTGCCGAAATCATCACGGGAAAACAATGATCATAAATTGTTTCAAACAAGGGTTGTTAATACTCTTAAAAGGAACATTTTTAAATTTAAACTTTTGTTCTATCTCTAACGGTTTTACATAAGCAAAAGTCAAAATTTTAACATTTCTGAAAACCATGTAAATTTTTCAAGCTTCATATCTCAAAACAATAAGACATTTGGAGCTGTCGGTTGGCTTCAATTATTTCAAATGTTATATACTTTCAAAATGAGAGAAGCAACTAATACCTAAAGCTCGTAGTTTTTGAGTTAAATAGCCAAAACTGAAAAAATTTTTCGCAGATTACGTAAGTGACACCATTTTTTTTTTGCTTGTAAAACGTAGTTTTGCACTCATCTACCAAAAAAACAGCTTTACATCGCGTTTTATGACTTTATCAAGTACATCGGGCCCTTTGTCACATGTTGTCTAACCAAAACTAAATGACTTTTTGAAACGTCCTGTGACATGAATATTGGGATATTATATGGAATTTATGTATAGCATTTATTATACAATAAATTATTAAAATAAATATAGTTATTATTAGTATTTTAGTGGAAATAATTTGATTAAAATTACATTACACTAACAATTTATTTATTCATGAAAATAACTAGAATAACTACAATACGTACATAGGGTATTGATGTTGGGATGCAAATAGATGCGGCAAGGTTGAGAGAGGCGGGCGGTTTAATATATATTGTATTGTAAACATGATTATGGTTACAGCTTCCATATTAATAATATCGCATTAATTTAAAATAATCAATAAAATGTTCAATCTATAAATTTAGATAGGTAAAATAAGATATCAATCTAAAAGTAATATCTCATACATATAAGATACCTTTTTAAAATTTTCGATATGATTTGAAAAGAAAATGCGAATGCATATTTTAGAAGTCAAATACTTCTTTGCTGATATGCGAGAACATTGCGTTTAATTTGCTTAGGATATTTATTGTGAAATAATAAAAAAATTGCATTGTACTTGCTTTAAGTTATCTCTGTTTCCTTTAACTTTTGATAATGATGATTAAAAGTAAACATCACAAAAAATAATAATAATAAATAAATCAATAAACAAAGTAAAAATAAACATTCGATGAGTTGGAAAAATTGCACTCTGTGTCTAGAACTCTAATGACACAATTGGTAGGAGGCTTGGCATGAATCCAAGAAGTCTGGGTTTGAGTCCTGGTTCGAGTGTATTTTTTTCAATTCTCTTTAATTAATATTACTGGACAAATATTGTATACATGATTAAAAGTAAACAACACAAAAAATAACAAATATATTAATTTTTTTAACTTTGTTACAAAAGCGTGTTTATTTAGTTTTCTTAAACTATTATTTATTTTCTACTTTGTAGTTCAGCTAAAAAAGTGTTTTAATTTTTCCAACATTTATTAATATCATGAAAAGTTATCTGCGCTTCCACCATCAAAGATTTTTTAGGTAATCGCTAATCCTGAAGATTCTGAGAAGGATAATCGGACAAATTTTTTTAAATTATTGCGGGTAAAAATCACTTTTATAGATTGCATTTCATCTTGATTCCTAGGTGCAAACCTAGCTAACAAAAGCGTGTTAAAAATATGGAGATCGTTATACATTGTCAAAAATTTGTGAGACTTTATTTGAAAATTATCATTTAAAGGCAAATATTTACGAGACGATTTGAATGTAATAATTGTATTTGGTAAAGATAACGTTCACTATATTGACTTGCAATATATATTATATGCGGTTTTCCAAAATACACTTTAATTGTAGACCGTTATATGTTATATCTACAATATAACATGTAAATTGTATTAATATTATTATTATTATTATTATTATATCATACGATTCAATTCATTTTATTAAACCAATTATTATCTGCATCAAATTAATAATATCTATGTATCCTAAGGATAACTTTGAAATCCCTGTAGATATGTTTGTGTCTGGTAAATATTCTGGAGCTCATTCATATAGTATGGTCTACATCTAAAGTGTACCTATGTGGTCTAGGTATATTATATCCTCGATATGTGAGATTAATTTTACCGCCAAACCAACAAAATACTTTGGATTATTTCACATGTACGGGAAGTTAAATAGATAGGTATTGAATATATAATTATTGTTAGTGAATTAATCATGAACATCAATTTGGAAATATACAGTATGACCCAAAAGTCCTTAAACATTTTTTAATTAGAAATTTCTTCTAAAGCAAGTCAAATGCAGAAAATTGTTTTGAGCTACAGTTATTCGTATCAAGGAGAGGTATCTCATGAAGATTCATTGTTCTGGACATTCTGGAAACTTGATGGAGTAAGTATCGAACATCTAAATAATTTCAGTAACAACTTTGGTCGTGGATATTTCACTCAACATGTGGAACACCTTTTGCATGTTGTATGAGTGTTTTTACAATAGATATTTAATCTTATAAACGTCACAAATAAAACATTATATTTTACAAATGTAACACAAAGCTAGTAAAAAATTTTCTTTACAGACTAATATAAAATAAACATTGTTTATTTAATTATCCTTTGATGTTAATTATAGTTTCGTGTGATAAAAAAATTTTTTTTTATTTTAAATAATTTAACTTTATACAACAAATTATATTAAATTATATAATAAAATAATTTATTACGATCATGAAATGTAATAAAATGTTGATAACTCATTTTGATGAATAAAATAAATATCAAACTAATATAAATGTTTCTATTTTCTTTTCAAAATGTCCACAACTTTTTTTCTAAGTAATGAAATTAAATTCATTACATTGTTAAAAGGAAACATAAAGTAATATAGAAATAAAAAACTTTAGTGAGTAATATAATATTATAAATAATTCCGATAACACCCATCTAATAATACAACATATTATATTTACAATGCGATGACATTATTTCCGTTGATTATATTGTAAGTTTATAGGTATTATATTCTGCGTACACTGTTTAAAAATAACAGTTTAGATAAAAATAACAGCAAAGAAGAACTTTTGTAATCATGGAAAATAACAAAATAAGTGTAATTAAATATCGAAATCATCCACAAAGATGCTAAGAAACTCATCAGTTTCAGAATGAAATCACATTGCGACCAACAGTGGCGCAACTTAGGCGGAACCAAGCTACACGAGATACGTGAGAGTGTGTTTGATTTGGTTCCCAAATTTGGCAGACGAAACCAGGTTCTGATCAACAGAATGAGAATTGGACACACAAAACTCACCCACACCCACCTGATAACGAAGACAAACGCAGAGGCATGCCAAAATTGTGGAGTGATACTGACTGTTCGACATACAATGGTGAAATGTGAGAGCCTCCAACAACAACGAAGAGTCGTGGGTCTGCCAAACAACATCAAATTCATATTAAATAATCAAGAGCAATGCTTTCGAGCCATCTCCTTTCTTAAAAGTGTGAATTTATTAGATAAAATTTAGCAAATTAATGTTTTGTAAATAGTAGTCGTTAATGACCTCTCCGTTAAAAAGCGACTTTAAATAAATAAATAATAAATACAAGTGTAATTTTAAATTTTATGTTTAAAACCCAACACAATAATGTCTAATGTTTAAGAGACATAGGTAGACAAGTATGACAACATGATCGCGAGTATATCCACGAACATGTTGGTGAGCTTGTCCACTCTTATGTGATAAATTGCGAGTTGTCTATGTTTGTAAACAGCATAGTAATTTGACATTTATTACATTGTTATTGGAAGTGACCATCAATTTTTGTTTGCATTAACTACAAAGTCGATACCCTTAACTATTGTCATTGATTATATGTCATAACTATTGTATTACTGTTACAATATTTTTTTTATTCAAGTAAGAGTAATGCTTTTTCTAAATAGGTCCACAGAGTTGCTCCGTGGACCACTGATTTAACAAATTATGTTTCGTAAACTCTAACATTTTAGATTTTGAGTCAAGATTGCGGTCAGTCACATGAATGATTCTCATAAGCAAGGGGAGATAAATAATAAATTTTAGAATCACGGAACGGAATAGTCAGTGCAATAATTTACACTTAAAGATAAAAAAGGACGAAGCCATAACTGTTAGAGCTAAAAGACAAATCTGCCCAGACAATTAAAAGTCTCAATTTTGATTCGACTTGTAATCGAAATAAAGTCTTAAAAGCCTCAATTTCGATTCGCAGATCTAAGCTAAATTTCTTATGCGTCTTGTGCATCGCGGGATCGGAGAAAATCTTGATGTATTTATCGCTATGAGATAAGATACTTAACCAAAGATTAGAAATACCAGAACAAAATCTACAACGCAACCTCCTCCCATTTTCATATGATTTGGGCTAAGTATAAGATGATTATGCGAAGCAAATGTTTATTATGTTAATGGGGGAAAATTTTTCGAGATAACGATCATTCCTTTGTTATGTTTGATTCTTGGCCAACAACCACCACCTTCCGTAACAAAATTTGACTAGTTGACTAGTCCCGAATAATTTAAAAATACTAAAAAATTATCAAAAACTCATTCTTAATTCCTCTATAAGAATGTATTTCACCTCCAGGAAAATTGTTAAAAATTGTTTAAATGTTTAAATGCATTAATATTTTTCAGTTATATTTCAAGACGAATAATTATGGATGTGATTACCTGTGACCTCATCGTAGAAAGACAAATATTACAAAAAGACTCAATAAAAATGTTTCAAGATTTTAACATACATTCATAAAATACATTAAATTTATTTTCTTAGAACTTTCAACAGAATTGAAAAGAAAAAAAATATATTTATACATATTGCATAAAGCTTTTAAACTTTGTTGAAAAGTACATAGTAAAAAGTCATCAAGTTATACACTCAAAACTAATGCAACAGAAAAATAATCTTAATAGTTTGATAATGACTTTTTGTACATAACATACACTAACGGTTTAAAATCTTTTTAGACTTACAAGTAAAGTAAGTCGTTTCTTTAATATATTGACAGACGATTGTGATTACAGTTGATGCAAATAGAAACAAGCTTAAAAATTATTGCTGATTACGGCTTTAGAAGTCGGACCAATTATTTTCTTATTGACAATTTATGTGCGAAGAAATTCATCAGCTTAATATGTGTTTTATGTAAATGCAAAGATCATTCTAATCGAGATGTGGGTAAAAAAGGAGTTTACAAAAACAAAAATGGGAAACTTGGGTATCAAAATACTACTTGAATGCCATGGCCAAATTTATAATTTATGTAGATAAATTATTCGAAGTAGAGGTTTGCCAATGGCAAATAGTTCGAAAAGAAGTACGTGGCAGACTGGATGAAAGTTAAAACAAAATGAAAAACAGCAGTTTGATATAAAAGCTAGAGAAATAAATATACAATTGAAGTTATTGGAGATTGTACGAAAATGATAGTTTCGTTTAAGTTTTATCAAAGGGCACTGATCTATCTAGCCAAATACGAAATAATAATGATAAGAGAATGGTGCAAGAATTAAAAGTTTTCAAAGTTTATGTTAAAAATATAAAAAACATTGTACAAGATATATCACCAAGTACTTAAAAAATTATCATGGCAAGTGTTTTTCTATTCGCCATATTGTATTGGCAGCATATTTGCGGTTATAGCGGAAATAATAATATACACTCTGTCAAAAATTTTAGCTGTCTCACTATAGCAGGCTATGAGATATAAGGATTTACAGACAAACAGAAGGACAGCGGAGTCTTAGGAATAGAGTTCCGTTGTTTCCCAAAGTTCCAGCAGGGTAGGGTACAAAACCTCCAAACCTCCAAACGAAGAACTATCATTTTTCAATAATAATAATAATTATTAAAATTAAGAAAATAAAGCCATTAGATGATTAACAATGAAGTCCATTAAATGAAAAATTATAGCACAACTAATTTTGAAATTTGCCTACGATAAATATCTGATATCTGAGTTTATTCCAAGTCAAGTTGAGTATTATATGACCGCATTAAAACTGCGAATGTCTCTAATTTTTACATTTTAATTTAAGAAAACATTAGAAGGCAATAATCGAAAAATTTTATTCTTATTTTTCGTTTACATTTATGCAGTTAAAAATAGCATAAAAAAATTAATCATAAAATTTGGAAATAAGGTACAAATAATTTCAACTACAAGTTTAAACTTTCCCTGGTGATCGTACAACCATAAACTGTACAATTTATGTAGTTACGTCAAAATTAAAAAATCTTGTTTCGATTTTCGAAGCGAAAACAATAATTTTCTATCAGAAAGATAATAAAAATCGAAAATTTCAAATAACAAAAAAAAAAAAAAGATATCTAAATATATATATAGAGTGTACGCCCATAGAGTTTTCAATAATTTATTAGTATAAACGATATAAAGGAATATTATGTAAAGCATTTTTGAACAGTGTACATAAACGGCCATGTTGCTAGTGGTTTGTGACTGTAACATTTGCTGCTATCGTATAAAAATATCGCCAACAAAAATAAATAAATAATAAAAAAATATAAAAACTAACAAAGTTTCGGAATACAACTCAAACACACTGATGATGATGTGGGTGGCATTTGATGGTAAAATAAAAATGGGTGGTACATATATGTATGTATATGCATATATGTATGTATATGATCTACATACATTTTAAATATCAAACGAGTCGTAAAAACCACAGAAAAAAACGCTATTAAAATTATTGTTTTATTTGACGCCATGTCAACAGCAATTTCGTCAAATAAAAGCAACAAACATCACAACATATATGAGTGAAGCATAATAATATATTGTTTTTTATTTTTTATTTTTTTATTATTGTTCAAGTTTGTAATTATGTTATGTACGAATTATTCAAACACGATAGTAGTGAGATTTCAATACATGTAATATATAGGGTGTCTCAAAAAGATTTCGTAATTTTCATCTAATAAATGGAAAGAACCCTGCACCATTAGATAGGAAAATAGCTTTCTGTGAAACTTTTTCCAACCCACTCTACAATGTTCTCTGGAACCTTCTGATCAAAAACTTTCCAGGTACAAAAATTTTTAACGAGTACTTTTCGAGCAACGGTCGCTCAAAGCTACGAATATATTATAGTTTTAGCATATGCCTAGTAAAATGGCTTTCGGTTAAACTTTTTCATAACAACCCTAAGCTATTCTACAAACCGTTCTGATTAAAAAGTCTCACAGCCACAAAACTTCTTAACGAGTAGTTTTCGAGCTACGGTCGATCAAAGCTATGCATATATTATAGTTTTACTATATGACTAGGAAAATGGCTTTCGGTGAAAGTTTTTCAAACCATTCCCAAGAAATTTTTCAGTTCGCTCTGATCAAAAACTCTCACGGTCCCAAAACTTCTTAACGATTAATTTTCAAGCTACGGAAAATCAAAGGTACGCATACATGAACAGAATGTACCTATGACTATGAAAATGGGATCCTTTACGATATGACAGATGTGTTTATTGCTTCGAACAATTATCTGTTTCCGGTTCGTATTAGGGAAAGTTATTACCGTTTTTTTTAGTTTCATATCATTATAGTAACACGCTTGAATAGTTCTTCACTTAGGTTATTTGCTCTTTATTGTTATTTGATAAAAAATATTTTTAGATCCATTTCAATAGTTTTTTAAGCTTTTGAAATATGTGAAATTTTCTTGAATTTTTTCAAATAGGAAATAATTCATATTTGTCATGCATAAAAGAATACAACATTTCAAATAAGAACTAAATAAAATGGTATGATTGTGAGAACCTTCTGCCATACATACACCATTGTTTACAGAATTTTTTTATTACAACAAGTGAAAATACACAATTGACTGAGTTAATTGTTGAAATACCATATAAAGATAGTGTTGGTTATTCAATCGTGATTATTTTTTACTTCCCGAAAGTAAAGAAAGATAGTCACTCTAACACACAAAGTAATAAGAGTATCTTTCTTCTCAGTGGATATAGTTTATGCTATTTATATACAAACACATACCTAATATATCTAACGTAAAAATTTAAAATATATACAATACCTGTATACATACTATACAAAGAAGAATTGTGAAAATATTGATATTTTCAAATGCCATCATCTCGTGGATTATGAAGTGGTTCAAAATGCGTTCATCTTACGATTATACAATAATAATTCTTTTTAAAGTGAAGAGTATCTACTCAGTTTTATTCATAAGCTTGTACTACTTAGAACAAGAAAGTGAAAATTCATTTCATAATAACTTAAGAAGTGATATCTCAAAACGATTCACTATCGCATAAAAATTTTCTCGTAACTTTTCATCCCCGTGCATTTTAATCTAAAGATAATCTCTAAAGAAAACTAAACCAACAAATTTTGTAAGAAAATTTTGGGGTATCTGCTCGGAGAAGTACTTTATGCTGGATCGAAAATGTTAAGGCTAAGACAAATAGAGTAGTAGTCAATTTTACTTGGAAAAACCTTGATGATCCTTATAAACCATGGTATCACATGGAGCAGGTTAATTGAATTGTTACTATTTTTTTCTTTGGAATAAATTTTTGGTGCTCTTAGAAATTGGTACGCATTGTACATTTCGGTTTAATTTACGATTTAGTTGTAGCGAGTAGCATATTATACAGCTTAAGTTATTTGAATATAAATTTAAATTCAAAACATTATCTTGTATATATTATAAGTTACTTTCAAACGTAAATTAACCAAACTGAACTTCTTCAGACTGGTTCAACATCTGTCCAAATTCATATTGTATTGTATAAAATATCCATCCAATACATTTCACATTAACCCACCAACAACCAAACTTACATACAGTTTATAAACGAGTTTGTAATGTTATTTTACAAGTTTTGTAATTTACAAATATCATTTTCTAATTGTTAAGTTTTCCATCGCTTAAACCATTTTATGTTAAGAATAGTTTTAGGTTTTTAACGAATACTACTTTATATAAAAATTATTGTATTGGTGAATAATACAATGCAAAATACTGAAACATTTGACAGATGTTGAAAAGTGTTTTTCTCGTATGAGAAAAAGGAAATAGATCATTCGGGAAAATTATTTCAAAAAAATGTAAGATCAAAATTATTCATAGGACAAATTTTAAATAACCTGTTGAAACATTATATTACCAAAATGGTAGGGCTCGTAAATGATGAAGATTTATCTTATGTAGAAATAGTGGCCAACATTCAAAAAAATTCTGAATTGTTATCAAAAACCACTGAAAGCGATATTAAAATAAAAACGATGTGATATTAAAATTAAAAAACGATTCGATATTAAAATGAAAGGGCGAAAAATATTTATATTATTAATTTTACTTTAGGAACTGTGATTTCTCGGCATGAGGAAAAGTTACATATTACTCAATACAAATTTTTGTTAATTTTAGTGACATTGTTCTGCGCCTGTATATGCCATAGTCTGATTTCGAGCAAAATTTTGATTTTAAATTTGATATATACAATAAAGATATTTATATATTTGTAAAGATATTTATATATATCACAAGTTTATAATTTCAAATTTTTATTTTATTTTTGAAACAACTTACTTCGTTTCGTTAAAGGTTTTTTTTTAGAGATACGAGGCTCTTTTTTCTCTTTAGTCGTAGGGTACAGCTTACATAAAAATTCAAATAAAACAGTTTGATATACCACTTTTAAAAAGGAAAAAAAATTATAAAATAAGATGAATGAATTTAAATTTTTTTCTTGATCACTTTTTGCTCCGTTAGAAAATATCTGAAAGTAAAAATAACAAGCCGTAGGGTGGGTCTGTTGTGACCCTTGAGGTCCACACCAATAAATTTCAGTCTAACCAAAGGTTATAAAAAAATTTTGTAAACCTAGCAAAATTATTTTTCCCCTCTTTTTTCAAAAATTGATTGAAAACGACTCGACCGAAAGTTAAAAAAATTATTTTCGGATCATATTGCCGTTCATACGCTTCGATCGACACCTCAATAAGGTCGACGAACACAGAAGTAGACACACATATACATACTTCTTCTCCAAATTGGTGAAGGAGATATTTTAAAAATTTCGATTTCAATTTTCGGACCTATTACAATGACTTAATATACTGGGTTAAGCGGGCCAATAAAAAGTGAAAAATAAATCAAAATTAATTTTATAAACAATATGATTATCAACTTTTATAAACCATCACATTATAAAAATCAATTATTTTAATAAAGCATATAAATAAAAAATTTCATAGAATTATTATTACCTATATTAAAATCGATCACCAAAATGTCAAATTTGCATTAATGTGTTTTTTTCACGTATTTCATTAATTTCGTGAAGGTATTAAAGCTTATATTTTATAAATAAATATAATATAAAAAACCATATTACTAAACTAATATGACAATACCACAAAAGACTTGTGTATTGTAGAATATAAGCTAGGCAGCCTTATATGTCACGATTGTGTCATTTTAATGTAAAACATGCTACTTATAAATGTATACACTGATATACTTATTTTTAGCGATTGTATAAATGGATCTTATTAGTACGAAAATTTTTTTTATTGATCATTGATATTAGGTTGCTCCAAATTTGGTGTATAGTAAGAGTCAATTAAAAAAATTTTTGAATTTTGACACCCATATCAAAAAATATCACATATTATGACGAGCTTAGTGTAGTCTTATAATGACCCAGAGGACTCGAACTAAATTAACGGTATCGGAACCAAATTTAATGATTCGTGATTCTCCTGAAATACTGAAACCCACCGAAATAATAAAAACGTATAGAATTTATTTTTGGAATAAATATTTAATATAAAGTATATAGCCATGTAAATTCAACACACACATGTGTTCGCTAATATGACCAGACCAAAATATGGCATGCCATACATACCAATAATTACTTAGATAATTAATAGTGAAGAGACTGAATTGTCCGCTACAGTCTCTTAAGCTCTTTTTTGACAATACTGTTAGATATAAAATATGCATAGTTCAAATTTCAAATTTCGCGGACTGGTTTTTATCATTTTTTTGCGGTTCATATTTTAATCTAAATTCTCTAGGACATAGAAATACGAAGACTTTGCAATTCAAAAACTTTACGTTCTACGCCAATACATTTTTGTTGATAACTTATTTTTAATTAAAGAGAATTGAAATACACTCGCACCAATACTCGATCCCGGTCGTCTCGGTTTCATGCCAAGTGTCTAATCCAATTGGGCTATAGGAGCTCTAGGCTCAGAGTATAATTTTTTCAACTGAAATATTTTTTTTACATACATACATAAATACATACATACATGCAAACATAAGTTAATACACACGTACACATCATGCTAATAAAAACGTATTATAACTAGCCGACTGTTTTAATCACTCTGCCAACTGCGGTTTTTTAAAGATATTAGCCTGCTTATAGCTGCCACACTTTTCCTCACATCATTATTAATGTTAACCAACTTCAAAACAAAAAGAAGGTTCTCCATTCGACTGTATTTTTTTAATGTTTATCACCTCAGAACTTTCGACTGGGTGAACCAATTTGGATGATTCTTTTTTTATTTTAAAGTTGGTGCTTCTCGTGTGGTTCTATTTCAATCTGATCGAGTTCTGACAATGTCATCCATGAGAAAAACATATAAAACTTAAATTTGCATTAAGAATGTGTGCGACAAATGCATGAATAACTCAATATCACGACAACCGATTTGGATTATTCTTTTTTTAATGACAAATTAGTAAGTGTGATTCACTAAAATCACAAAATAAAAAAATCACAATAATTGTAACTACAGTGCATAGTAATTTTGTTTTTTTTTTTTTTTTTGGAGTGGGATTTCTGTTTGTTAAAAGCTTTTATATACTAAAAAGTAATCCCACAATTTTTTGATATCATTATACTACACCATTCTATTATTTTATTATAATAATATTCCAACAAGCATATTCCTACCTATATGTGCATGTATACATAGATTACCTTTAACATATTAATGTTAGAAGTAGTACATATAAATAATATTAGCTTTTATGATGGTTTCATTATAAATGGCATGATTTGTTTTTTGATATTATTATTATTATTATTATTATGAAAATTTATCCATTAAATAGTGTGGTGTAACTTTTAATGGAATTGAAATTGTTCACAATAATCGAATGAAATTAAGTTAATGTAATAGCAACCACCCACAAAATTATTATATTCATAATAATGATGTTTTTCTATGATGATGTCATTTTATCATCATACAAATAATATAATACAATTTTAAATGACACTTTATTATTTTGATAAGTTCATATATTTGAATGCAAAAAAACATTATCAGCTACTACTGATTATTTTATTACAAGGATAGTCAATTTAAAACGTTTGTAATTTATTAAGAATTTCTTACCACTTTCTAGCCACGGCTAAAATAATATAAACGGAGGTATTCTAATCCTGCAATGCATGATGGAAAATGTGTCCAGCGTTTGAAATATAAACGTCAACTGAAGTACTTTCACGTTAACTCCTATAACTCCCGAAATAATAATAAATATTTTTATTATATTTTATAGGTCGGTATATAAAGTATTCTTAATACTGAGAACAAGTGAATTAGTAACATCATTTAAAAAACAGATTGTTGTAATATAACTGTACAAATCTAAAAAATTTATTTGGGAACAATTTTTGTAGAAGTACGAATATATACACTTCGAGAACTATAAACAACAAGATTTTGACACTCTGGGTACACTTTTATTTCTTGAGCAAGAATGTGAAGCCGTAAGGAAATGAATTTCCTCCAAAACTTACGTATTTTGTGGCATTCAGGAAAAATAAGTTAGTGTTTAACAGCTTCCTGAATACTTCTTGTTAAAAGCTCATGAACATTCTGCAGATGCAATAACGATTTTCCATAGCTACTGAAAACTTATTCTGCTTTTTTCAGAAGTTGGTATACTGCTTCACTAGGATGTTTTAAGTGACCACTATTTATTGCATCTGTCCAAATGCAAGCATCAGCTTGCATTTTATTTACTTTACTACTTTATTTTAGGTACTGAGGAATTAATTACTCTTTCACACACGTACAAGGTCATTTAAAATATTATTTTGCATACTATAAACAACATATAACCAACTTTTCATCTGCTTCACATAGTTTTTGATTTCAAAATCTCTATTGTCAGTGCTGTTTCCGAAAAAAATGAAAATTAAAACCTCTCTCTGATAATCAAGTGCTTCGAGTTTACAAACGTTTATGCATAGGTATAACCATCATTTTGTTCGCAGTGATAATTTTTATATATTTCAATTACCTAGAGAAATATTATTAGGTTATAGTAAATAATTATTATATTTTTTTATAAATACAATAAAACATGGTGTTACAAGGTAAAACAATAGCCAGTTAAGTTGAGAAACAACCAACGAACTAGCAACAAACAGCAATAAATACACAATCTATATTATTATAAAATTATCGCCAGTTATTGCCAGGTGCGTTAATAAATTTTTAATAGAACAATCATTCAGAAACCCGAATTCGAAATTTCCATGGTTCAAATGTTTTTTAACCCGTCAGCACTCGCGTCAACCGTTCGGTAATCCTTTATCGCGTGATGAGAGATTCAACACGCTTTCTGAAAATGAGTTAAATATTAAGTTCCTTAAATTTTTTTTTCACTTTGTTAATCATAACCTCTAATTATATGATATTATATAAATTTATTTTTTAATGCACTATCTATTTTAAAATTGCTTGATAACGTCCTTAGTGAATGATGGTTGAAAGTGAAAATATTAGAATAGAGAAATAATTGAATAATGAAATTCATTTAACTAATTTCACTATAATACGGTCTGAAAATTTCCGAAGTTAGTTTTTTTTGCTTAGACATTTACTGTCAGGATGAAAAAAAATTCTGACAATTTCTGAAGGAATTAAAAAATAGAAAAAGTTTCAACCATATACACTGTTTAAAAAATTAAAGTTATTATTGTTTTAAATCTATTGTGAGCAAAATACTCATAATGCGACTACTGACAGGCTAAACACCTTGTATATACTTATTCATCTTTAGTGGAAGTCAAAATGAACTAGAATTATACTTTTATACACAAGCAGGGGTACAATGAATTCATTATAAGTTTTTTAAATATACCTCCTCTTTACTTGTTTCAAATATTATCAATACAACAACAGGTTAAAGATATAAAACTATAACACACTATGTTAGAGTAGACAAGATGCTTAAAAGAGAGAGTCGAAGTTCGTGGCCAGCGGATATAAAGGAAAAATATTTTGTGCTTAAAAAAAATCGGAAATCTGCTTATGAAGTAGCGTGCTTCAGCTAGTATAATATAAAACAACTGTAGGTACACTACCCACTATATTATGTACATTGTTATATATTTTGTTGTGTTTATTGTTGTGTCGATAATGAAACATAGCTTTACATTACAATTACCAATAGTTGTGTTGTTGTTGTTGTTGTTGTTGTAGAGACCTACACACATACCAAAACAATAACATACAGCTACGATGACTCTGAACTGAAATATTTATTGTTTTATATTTTATTATTGTATGTATTATAGTCAGAGCGTACTTTGGTAGTCTAGATTATAATATATTTTATAAAATGGTGTTACATTGTTGTTAATAAAATCATGGAATATTTTTAGTTAGTGAAGTTATAAGGTAGGATGCTTTGGTAGTTTTACAGGATCCCTTACAAAGGTACAGGACCATATTTTAAAACAAAAACGTTAATTAACAAATAAAAAAAATTAAGTTAAAAAATATGCATGTATTACGACAAATTTTTTAATTATGATGAAATAATTAGTATTTTTATGGATACATCTTTGTTAGCTGGAATATGTTCAGAACATACTTTAATAGTTACATATCATTTTAAACAACATTTGCTTATAATAAAACATTACTCTTATATTAGCGAATTGTCGAAGTGAATTTTAAACGACTGTAGAGCTCACGGTCAAATTCAAGGCCACTTTTAGATGGCCAAATATGAACCAAATAACTTTTGACATATTTTTCTTGACAAAATATGACCATGGTCTAGTTGTTCTGGTGCACATACCGGTAGGCCGCCAGGTCAAAATCCATTCACTTTAAATGATTTATTTACAATTATTAATTTAAAAAATTAAATTTTTTTTATAAAATTGAAAATATATTAATTATTGCGAAAAGAACCCAGATCCATCCAAAAGCTCCAAATTTTCTTTAGATAAACCGTATAAGCATGCGCCCAAAGTACATATATCATCATTTTCTTATTTTTATACTTAAGTTTTAGGAAAAAATTTCTTGAAGAAAACTTTTTGACTAAAATACGTAGATTTTATTTACTTGATGAAGATTAAAATCCATCATGATAATTAGAAAATAAAAGACAAATAATACCAGCTTGAATATAAACAAAATTCCATATCAAAATGAACACGAAAATAGGTAATTATGGGGTGATTTCATTTTACTAATCCTATATTTAAACAAACTTTCCATAGTATTAACAACAAAACGTGTAGAAAGGTAAAAACAAGTATAAGCATTATAGACCGTGAGCTCATAGTAAAGCAAAATTTACATTATTATTTACATTATTTTCTTCAATTTGGATAATTGATTAGAGCTAGTCTAGAACCCGACTTCGTATTTTGAGTTTCGATTTCCATGTTTTAAATGTTGAAAATAAACGTGCAATTTTTTGGAACAATATTTCAAAACTCAATTATATCTACAAATTGTGTTGTCAATGACTTCCTTTTAATATAAACGAGCATTAAAAAATAGTTGAAATGAAAAATCCAAACAAAAAGATACGAACTTTCCATTTCTTTCAATTCGACACGCGAGTCATGGTATTAAACTAACTATCGTTATTTTCAAACTAGCTTTTCCATCAATCCTCAAAACGATAGACAAAGAGAATCATGTTTTCAGTTTATTATGGGCTCGTGGTCTACTAGTTACATTGTTAGATGGAATAAGACAAACATTATATACACATGTGACGTAATATAATAATCATAGTGTACAACGTATACCTATGTAGACTCAACTCAATTCACCTTTCTGAATTACGTTTTTATATTCTAATAAACGTGAACGAACTTTCAGGTTTGCTTACCAAGCATTATGTCATAGTATAAAAAGAAGCTTTGTCATAGAGGATGGAGCTTTTGTGACAGTCAAAATTATTTCTAATGAAATATTACGTGTTTTCCTATTTCAGAAGAGACAAAAACATTTGACTGTTGATAACGCTGAACTTATGATAGATAGTAAAAAGATTTGATTATTGATATTTTATGTAAATATGAAATATATCAACGTATACTAAAAAAAATGTATATCAAGGAATCAAGGTATTTAAGTTCCCAAGTTTGTACCGATTAAAAATATTGATGGTACGAACACAATTTTGGTATAGGTCTTCAAAACATCATTTAATTAGTCTGCCAATACAATAACTCATAAACGAAACTACATTTCACTTTCTGAATGTAATTAATTGTCAGAGTAACCAAATATGCGAAATGTCTACCATGGATCTAACAAAAAAAAACCGATTTCAAAAGAAGAACTTAATGGAAATTTAAGACTTATATGGTTTTCTCATGAATACCATCGTCAGAACTGGACCAAATTGAAATGGGTCCATACGGGAAGCACCAGCCTTCAAATAGAAAAAGAATCATCAAAATCGATTCACCCAGTCGAAAGTTCATAGGTCGAATTGAGAACCTTCTATTTTTTTGTTTGAATTCGGTTAAAAGCAATAAGAAACGAGAATCAGCATATCGCTACAAATGCTTTAAGTAAAAGAAAATTACTGTATGAATATTTAACAAACACTATGAATTTTAAATAAGTTAATATGTGAAATAAACGTTAAATGCTTATAATAAACATATTGAATAGGTTATGTGTGGATACTTCTCAACATATTCATACTGTATAGGTTATGTAGAAAGTAGGTAACGATAATCTATGGTCATAATAGTTACTAATTAACTATTTAACAAACTATTATTTAAAACTTTGGACTAATGAATATATTGTAAACAATTATTTCCCATAAGATTAAATAAAGCTTATTTACAGTAAAAAGGTGAAACAAGTTAATAATACTGTATTCATTAGTTGAAATAATTAGACAAATTTTATTTTCAAGTGATGTGGTTTTACCACTAGCAAAGATAATGCATGGGATGGATTTAATTTAAAAATAATTCCGCTATAAAAGTTATTATCAGAAAAAACCAAAATCATTTGTGGCATATATAATAACTCTTTGCGTTAGTAAAGGATCTCACATTCTACCATATAACTGAGAAGTCAAACATTCTTGTATTTTCTTCATTTCAAAATGGTCCATTTCTAACAATGGTACCCATGAGAAAACCGTATAAATCTTTAATTTGCATTAAGTATGTGCGCGACTCATGGACGAAAAGCTAAATATCTTTTTTAGTGAAAAATTAGTTAGTATACTTCAGATTCACTAAAAATGACAGAATAAAAAAACCTAATTCAATATGCACTAAATATTTAAAAAAATATGTAGTCACAATTATTGTTATTTTTGCAGTCAGAGTCAGCCAAGTTAATGTAGCAAACTGTTCTGTCAGAGTTGTTTGCTTGGCTGACAATGACTCCAAAAATAACAATTATTGTAACTACATTATATTATCGTTTTTTTTTTTTAATTTTTAGTGCATATTTACTTTGTTTTGAAATAGTTTTCTTTTGAAGTAGGTTTTTTTTTTTTGTTAAAAGTTTTTTTATTGAAATGAGGATTGAATCCACAAAAGTATCCATCGTGTATATCATTTTCATTACCCTCATTATTTTTTCTAGTATCACTGCAAAACTTTTTTGTTGGTCATAAAAATTGAAATATTTAAGAAGAAAACAAGAATAGTATGCTCACAGAATGCACTTTAGGAGGGTGACTCACCAGTAATAGAAAAAAAATAAATTAGCAAATAATGATCTGGCTTTTTTGTATGTCATAAACGAAACATATTATTAAATAAAACAAAAATTTGGATACTGCCCGATCAATTAGATAGTAATTATTAATTAAAAATACAATAAATAACATAAACATCTTCATAAAGGGTTATGTTATTTAGTACATTTTTAAATAATTTATTACTCTCTTAATTGATCAGAAGCCAAATTTTTATTTTATTTAATCATATTTTTCGTTAACTAAAAATTCGGATCATTCACATTTTTTTTTTATTACTGGTGAGCCCTCCTTAAATTAGCCAATGGATGCAGTTACCCGGCAATTTTTGCAACTAGTTTTGTATAAGTTCACATAGTTTTCAGCTCCGTTTTATACTACTTTTCAGCATTAAAATTGGCTTAGATAGGGCCGCAAAAAATTTATTTCTCCCATTTAGATTTATATCAAATCTGTTTTTCAAATCGGTTTCTGAACAAAAGTTGCTGACCGAAAAACATCGACCGATTGTGTAAGAATTGTAGTTGACGGTTGAAGTTCATAATGTTATGTATGATTAGAATGTGTTCTTAAAGAATAAAATCGATATATATTTAGTTAATTTTTTTATGAGGTCACTGGCTTTAGTTCAGTAACTATAGATCGGATGGTGCATTATTATTCATAAGGCTCAATTATCTTATTAATTGCAATGTTGTATGTCTATTCAAGTGAATTGAGAGACTAAAATACATGCCACCATTGATATAAACACCAAATGTTATTCAAAAACAATTTGAATATTTATTAATATAGAATATTAAACAATATTTACGAACAACATTCTAATTATGACCACAATATGTAACAGTTTCAAAATTGTACGTTGTATGTCCATGCATCTGTTGTTATTAATTTACCATAAAGATCATTTCTGGTAGTGAACAACATTTTATAACAAACAATATTGTTGTCATGATGTAATTTATTCGCGGTTTGTTCTATCATTTCAATACTCTGACATCATTTTAGTTAGACACCATTATATTGGTACTATGGACGACTACGTACGGTGTTGGTGAGGTGGTTTGTCATAATCATTAATAATTTTGTTATATAATTTATTAATGTAAATCTATAAATATATAACACTAAAACTACAGATTTTCTATGTGAAATAATAAATTTATGTGGTTAGAACGGGCTTCGACTTGCTGTTATGTTTAGAACTTTAGAACTGCCAAATAAAATAATGATTGATGTTTTACATTTTGGTGCATGATAACAGCTCCAACAAGTATGACACGTTTGGTTTCAAAACAATATCATCATAAATTGAGACAAACAATTTAAGACAAATCAAGCATGAATCCTAAAATAATTACTTTTTCAAATCAAATTAAACAATCGCATGGCCGGGTTCTAAAACACTTTCCAGATTCGTAGAATGAAACGCTCTATATTCTGTATTTATTTATGTCACATTATACAGTGTGCCGCATTTAAGATGAAGACAACCTCATTTTTTCTTTATTTATAGGAAAATCGATTTGCAATTTGGCAGAGCTATACAGTGTGATGGGTCACATTTTTTAAGGTACTTAATCGAAATCTGAACTTTAAGCACAGTTTACCAAATTACAAAAGAGGCCGATTTGTAATATTTTGTCTCGCGCCAGAGTTACTCAAAATTATTACAAGTGTATTAAAATATATGAACTAATAATAACACAACTAAATTATCAATTTGTCCAGTAATAACAATCCATAGCTCACTAGTTATATAATTAAGAAATAAACTTTTAAAACCACTGTGCCATGAAATGTAAAACTGGACAAATTGGTAATTTAGTATTGTTGTGTATTCAAATATTTCAATACACTTGAAGTAATTTTGAGTAAAGAACAAAATACTGAAAAAATTAAAAATGCTAATTTTGTCATGAAATCAGTATATAAGAATAAAAAAATATTCTAGGCAACTTTTTTAAATAGTTTTTTTCGGTATCTCTAACCATTTCTGACGCTAGGCAAAATATTGACCCTAGATGGGTCTATTTGTCAATTTTTAGTAGGCTGAGTTTTAAGTTCGGATTTCAGTTAGGTACGATAAGAAATTTGACCTATCACCTTGTATGAGAAAAATTTTAATTAGACATTCCTATAAATAACTAAAAAATATGAGGGTGTCTTCATCTAAAAATGCGACACACTGTAGATACGTAAATCTAACCAACCAACGATTAAAAGTGTAGCCCGAAAAATGAATTCGTAGTTCTGTATAGTGCAAACTACTTTTAATTGTTGTATTCATTTGAAGTCGATTTTCGAAAAATGTGTCTATCAAATTTTTTTTCTCAATATTAATTTTGTAATACTTTATTCTCTCTTATCGCTATCAACTGTACGTAATCTCATATACATAAATAATCAATAGCTTTTTATTTCTGATGAATTCATTGATCAACCAACACGCCATATATATATATATATATATATATATATATATATATATATATATATATATATATATATATATATATATATCAGAAATAAAAAGCTATTGATTATTTATGTATATGAGATTACCTTCTTTATCCATGAAAAAAAATTTTCTTTTCACAGTTTTTGTTATATTTAGAATAAAATTTTGACGTCTAGGTCACTGATTTAAGGTTACTGTAAGATGTTTCTTGAAACAGTGCAGATCTTATTAAAAAAGTAAAGCATTTGTATACTATTGTGTCGACTATAATAATTAATTCCTGATCAGGCGTCATATTTGTCAAAGTGATGTGTAATACCTTTTTTATGGGAATTTTACGGCAATACTTACCTGAAACAAAAGAAAACAAAATTAATATTTTTTCAAATTAATTCATAACGTACAGTGTTTAAAAAAATCGAACCCATACAATCATAAATAAAGGTTTAAAAAGAAATCTTTTTTTTGTTGTTGAAAAAACAAGCTTGAAAAAAATACAACCAATATAAGTTATAGTTAGTAAAAATACAAATAATCAACTTTATTAAAGAAACGTACATCAAAGCTTGTGTAATTCAAAAGAAAAGTAAATAAAAATAGTTTTCTTCAAAAGTATGGATTTTTAATAATTATTAAAAGTCAGCAAATAACTATAAAAATTTTAGTGTAGCATGTGATACATATATTTCCTATTTATATAATATTATAATGGATGAAAACATACAACCAGTTTGAAACCGTATAAACTAAGTTAATCGATCAGTCAATTATCAAAAGCTTACCTCGATACCTTCGATAGCAATCTATAATTACTATACCTTTTATGTTACATTGCAGACGATAGTTCATAAATATTATAGATTTAAAATGAATCGAAAATGTAAAAAATAGTATGTGATTCTAATAAAAATTGTATATCTAATAACAGTAAAAAATTTGTTATTTATATCAATCCATTTTACTTTCGGATCTTGCACTCAATATTATAAAGTCAATTTTTATCCCTTTTGATATTAAAAAAAAAATGTTTGCAAAAAACTTATTTGCCAGTGAGTTTTTTTTAAACTTTCAGATGCCATTAATCTTTTTTTTCACAAATAATTTCAGTGTAGAATGAATAATTGAAAAAATTAAAAACCCGACTGCGGTAGAAAAAATTTGAAAAGCAATAATCAAATTCAATGGTTTAAATTAGCGACTTAACGACCAATTACTGGAAAGATTTGAGTAGATGCTAATGTAAACTACTGTACTTGTTTCTTTTATTTTGTGCCGTCACGTTTTTGATTTTTAAAATTATTTATTTTATTTTAAACTTTTATGGGTCCCGGCACTAAAAAATCCCTCTTATTATTCTATTATTTCTAATTAAATTTGAACATATTACTAACCTATATAGATATTTGCAATACCTTTTTAATTTCCTTTATTGCGATATTGACGAATTACTATTTCGTGCCAAAAATCCACCATGTTGTCTTTTTTGTCAAACACCTATATAAGGGCGCTTGGGTTCTTAAGAAGAATGTAACGGTACCGTAACTGTCAAAATCCATCGAGCCCTTTGGAAAATTCGAGGTAATAAAGGAGCTTACAAAAAAATATACAAACATAGAAATGTACATATATACATACATCAAGGAATAAATATTGCATCCCGGGTACTTCACTTTACCTTAGTCTTGATAAATATTACGTTAGTCTTGATAAATATTTCATAGAAAACATAATTTAAAATTACCTTATACAATAATACCCTATGTGGAAATAGGTCTTGATATGTCTATCAACATATGTTTTAAAGAGAAATATAAATATTTCGTCGAAATGTTTTTTTTTCTCAGAAAAATGGACTGCCACACCATACGTTTCCCTTTTTAATATGAATGTACGTGCAGATAATTAGAATGACTAGAATATTTTTCAATTATAAATAATAAATTTTCGATGGAAATATACAAACAGCGAGTTTTATAATAAGTTCATAACTTCGAAGGTCATGGTTTTGTAAACCAGCACTCGTTACTGACTTAAATAATTCGGTAAATCAACATACTATTTAAAAAATTTAAATCAACATATTATTTCAGTCATCCCGAATCAGTAAAAATGACCAATAAAGTTTGTTAAGTTTTCAATGAATCAGTCAAATACATTCAATGATGCTATTCTCTAGAACAGAACTTTAAGTACAATTGCTTGATTTTGAGGAATAACTGGCCTATAATAAAAGCTGCTTTAAACAAGGATTATTTTCATTAGGTTATTTCGAAAAATGAATTTAAAGAAAGTGTAAATGTAAATTTTGATATTATTTGGTGTAAATTTTGGTATGTAAAAACTAGTACCGCTGTTTCCTCTACTGACAATGTTCTAATTAAGTCAGTTATCAAGCATTTGAAATCAGTATATAGATGAGTGATCGTATTTGACGACAATTTGACATAAATTATAAAACCGTAATTATTATTTAATTAACAATCAATGTATGGTTCTAGGGAGTCCTGATAGTCCACCAATTAAGCCAACTTATAACTTTAACTATCCACATCGTAAAATGGTTTACTATTAAATAAGTACCGGTGTGTCATACAAGTGCTTCCTAACAGTGTTTGCCAAATAATTTGTTTTAAAGAGACAAATTTACGATATTAAAATTACAAACTTTCACACGAAAGATAGAACCATTTTTTTTTTAAATGCTCAAAAAAGTAAATAATAATTTTGAAATAAACAATAGAGACTATCGATAATTTCCTTGTGAGCAATTGCTTTTTGGAGTCAACGCTACGTCAAACTACATTACGTATTTTTAGCTAGAAATGGGTTCATTGGCTTCGATTTCAAAACGTAATTGCTTTTGAATAGATCTTAGTTCTATTTTTTGTAAAATATGTTTTTGTAAAATATGTATTTGAAAACACAGCACTTCCGAAAAAATTCGTAGAGAGAAGTACTACTATTAAATTTTCAAGTGCAAAAAAAAACCGCATTGAACTTTACCAAAATCATGATGCCATTTTTCTTTTTTCTAGCGGCTTGATCTCGTCTATTTTCAGATCATACATAGTTAAAGCATACAATTATGAAATATTTTAATACACATATTTTGTTTCACTTTTCAGTCCAACATTTCACAATTTCCACAATATTCATTTAATTAAGCAGGTACTAAAGTATTCCTAACCAACATGTCAGCTTCAAGTACTATCAAAACATGTGAAAATTTTAACTGCTGTTTATTGATTATTATCATTAATATTAAAATGAGGTTATATCTCATATAGGGTGGACCCAATTAACTTTTTATATTAACTGAAATTTTTTATTAATTTTACGTAATGTACCTGTCTTTGTGTACCTCAAAGATTGTGAAACCTAGCCCGAAAAACTATTTTTTTGGGGATATGAAAGGTCACTTGTCAATTCCGATAAACCAGACTCCAGTTGTACCCTTGGGATGCCAGATTCCGCGAGTTATTGACAAAATAAGAAAATTGACGCCATTTAAGAGCCAGCCAAATTTATCTACCGCATGCTAATTGCCATGGTAATTGAGCTATTATTGTTATAATATGCAGAACCCATATTTTATTACTAAATTTGTGGTATTTATGTATATTAGTATTGGTACAGTAAATCTGGCATTTTGACTGGAAAAAATTACAATACTGACTCTGAGGTTATAGATCGTTTGGGGGGCATGTAAATAACTTAAAAAAAAATTAAGAGAATTTTTCGTTCCGCTGTTTTTGAGAAAATCCAAAAAAATGGGAAAAAAAAATTTGGAATGCGTTTTTCTCGGAATCTATTGATTTAAGGGAAAAGTTTTTCAAATAAAAAATGTAGAAGACACTGTCAGCTACATTTTATGTCATTGGAGCAACGTCATACGAGTTAAATTACAAAAAGTAGGTGGCGTTAAAGTATCAAAAAAAGGGTTTTCCACGGTTTTCATTAAGAAAAAATGATTTTTTTGTAAAAGTGTAAATGAGAAAGTTGTTTGACTCAAAATTAGCTTCAACTTTTAATTAAACAATTTTTTTGTAAAACTTACCGTTTTTGAAATACAGCTTGCCAAAAGTTAAAAAAAAAAGTTAAGTTTTTTAAAATTTTGAAAAGGAGTACCTTTTTATTTTCTTGGTTTATTTTAAACATACACTCACTGTCAGAAAAAGTGCCACAGTTAAAACATTCTAAGTGTACGCATCATATGTTATGTTATAATAGTAACACTTAGAATGTTTTAAAACGAGCATTTTTTGTGACATTGAGTATACATTGTTTTACTATAGCTCGGAAACGGTAAGTTTTTCATAAAAATTGTTTAAATAAAAGTTGAAGCTAATTTTGAGTCAAACAACTTTCTCATTTACACTTTTACAAAAACATCATTTTTTCTTAATGAAAATCGTGAAAAACCCTTTTTTGATACTTTAACGCCACCTGCTTTTTGTAATTTAACTCGTATGACGTTGCTCCAATGACATAAAATGTAGCTGACAATGCCTTCTACATTTTTTATTTGAAAAACTTTTCCCTTAAACCAATAGATTGCGAGAAAAACGCATTCCAAATTTTTTTTCCTTATTTTTTTGGATTTTCTCAAAAACAGCGGAACGAAAAATTCTCTTAATTTTTTTAAAGTTATTTACATGCCCCCCTAACGATCTATAACCTCAGAGTCAGTATTGTAATTTTTTCCAGGTCCGGCCTTTTTTTCGTCTATATTGACGGAATCATATGTAATATTTAATAATAGAAATAACATATGACAGACAGGTGATATTATTATTTTTAAATTACAAAACTATTAATTTCATAATGAGGGAAAAAATTTAGGTTATCAATATTCATAATTCATTCGGCTACAAACACAAGTCAGTCTATTTATCGTATTAATTTTTGATAAACTGAATGAAAAATAAATATGATCAAAATTAAATAATTTTTTTCCCATTTTCCATTATTTCTAGATACATAATTTGTCATTTTAAATAATGGTTGTTAAACAAATATTTTTGTGGCAAGAAAGCTAAAAAAAGCTTCCGTTTTTTTGTTTTAGATGCAACTCAAGGTCAGTGTTGCCAGACTATTTCGAAAAAAAACAGTGGATAATACCTTCTACAAGTTAAATTCACAAAATCTAGAAAACCCCTGCTTAGCTGAGCTGTATCCAAACTGAACCGATTTTGAAGATCATCGCTTCTTTTTAGTTGTTTTTGGAATGAAATGGATTGGTATGAAATGGATAATTGCTGGTATAGAACCCTAACATAGCTAGAAACATTCTTCATTAAATTAACTTTCAGACAAAACAAAAACAAAAAATCGGTTTATCCGTTTAGGTAGTAAAATTACAAAAATTGTTTAAAATAAAATTCAAAATATCCGTCGAGGTGTAAAAGATAGTGGGTTTTTCAGCATAATTTTACATTATTATAACTGCGCCACTAAAATCAGTACAAGTGGTATAATTGGGAATAAACAGTGGATATTATGAAACGGCTAGCGATTGAACGGCTATTCAATATTTGAACTATGAAAAAATTTTTCATTCAAAATTTTTAAACATTGAAAAGAAACATTTTTATTTTTAAACTTTGGCATGCTTTATATTTATCAGAGTTTATTCTCGTTTGAATTATTTTATAATAATTCCTTTATCGGTAATTGCTTTTTTCAGCTATTTATACTTCACAAAATTTATATACATTCAATTACTCAACTTTCACCGCTGCTAAAAATAAATTTTATAATTTCAATTTGTTATTCTTATACCCTGTATATATGCAATATATATCAAGGTATACTCTGTTTAGTCCCAAGTTTGTATCGCTTAAAAATATTGATGATACGAAATTTTTTATAGGTGTTCATAGAATCATCTAATTAGTCCATTTTCGGTTGTCCGTCCGTGCGTTTGTCAACACGATAACTCAGAAAACGAAAAAATATCTAACTAAAATTTATACAGCGCACTCAAGACGTAAAAAGTGATGTCGAGTTCGTAAATGAGCAACATAGGTCAATTTGGTCGAGGGTCCGTAGGACCCATCTTGCAAACCGTTAAAGATAAAACAACTTTAAATTTAAAAAATGTTCCTTATTAAAAAATAAACAGCTTTTGTTTGAAACATTTTTTTGTAAACATCACTGTTTACTCACGATGGCACACATTAGATGCATATTTTATAGTATGTATTAATACGGGATTATCAGTTATGTATATGTGATATGTACATGTGTAATGTGATAGAATAAAAAACACTGTCTATACATGGTATTTCAACAATTAACTTAGGCACTAGTTTGTTTTGACTTGTTTTTTTTTTTACTAACATTTCATTTCATTTCTATTCGAGTTCTATTTGCACACAAATAATTTTTCATTTACCTAAACGTATTTATTTAAAAAATATTTTATATTGTCATATATTATTACCTTTGTGGTCACTATGTGAGAGAACAACAAAGAGAAATGTAGAATATTATTTATAAATATTAACAAAATAAATAATAAAAACTTTTCAGTTCATTTAATACAAATGTAATGAGGAGCTCTGCCCAACCCTTATAACTAATATATTAGAAGTTTAATTTGCACAAAAGCATTAGCAATGATTGTGTAAACTATCTAGGGTAGATATATCACTTTTATTCATTACCGTCATGTGCCTGGAAATAAAAAAGTCAGATGATGAAAGATTATTTATGTTATTATTAAATCAAAGAAAAATGTACAGTTATAATCCATGGAACAGCACCCTTCTTGTAAAATGATCAATGCTTCTTGAAACTTCATGAGTTGCTTTCTTTTTGCGAGTCTGCCAAACATTCTCTTTACGCCAAAAATGCTGCGTTTTCAAATGAGCATGATAACGTTATATTTAAACTATCAGTATGAAAAAACACAGCAGGGAATTTTTCGGACAGTATGACCACTTTCTAACATTAATAATAATTATTAAACAATTAAGTAAAAGTGAACTATTGAAAAACAAAAATACTTACAAAAAAGTACGGGATGTTAGGGATAGTAGACAAGCTCATCCGAGCAGTATTATTGTCGACGCAATATTTTAAATTATAATTATTATAAATGTTATCAAGTGCTCGTAGTCGTATGGACAAAGTTGTATTAATCATTTAACAAGAAGGGTGACTATTACTTCATAAGAAACTTAAATTTATAACCACAACTTACATACGAATTTTAATTAAATTAATATTGATTGTTAAATTAGAAACTTTGATACGAATTGATTCGTTAAATCATTATCGATAATTATCTAGGACCCAAATATTAAGGGCACAAAAAATCTAAATAAAAAGGTTAAATCTAGAGAGTTTCCCAGAAAACGCGTGAAATCACGACAAGAATCACTTTTCACATTGGAACTATCTGTCCATTTCGTCTAATGAAATGCATTTTTGAACTTTCTAGGTTATAATAATATGTTAAATGAGTTATAATATATTTTGAGTTTATAAAAATAATAAATCAAAATTTTTTACCATAGACCAATTTAAAAATCCTACTTTAAAGAAAAAAGTTTTCTAACTGAGTTTATGGTGATCGCTGTAATTCCATTGAATTTTCAGACGGACAGTTTTTATATGTGAAAAATCATTCTCAAAGCGATTTTAGGTAATATGTATGCATTAAGAATAGATAATCGAAAATTTTTGATAACTACTTGACGAGATGATAGTTTATCCAATACAAGATTGCTACCATCGTCCCGTCCCGTATCGCAGGAAGAATTGTAATTCGAACTTGAAATTTGAAGAATAACTCGACAAACCTCACACTCAATGATGGTATGATGGTTAAATGACGCTTTTATATCACATTTTTTATATTATTTTAATATAAAACATTAATTTTTCATTATTCATTAAATAAATAAGGAAATTATGTATGCGATTAAATTATAATCAATCATTGTAATGTTTCGACATGTTTTATCAGTATATGTATATGTGAGTGAATGTGTATATTTATACCATGTATATATGAAATATACATAGTATTATAAGTTTAGTCCCAAGTTTGTAACGCCTAAAAATATTGATGCTACAAAAAAAAAATTGGTATAGGTGTTCATAAAATCACCTAATTAATCCATTTCCGGTTGTCCGTCCGTCCGGCCGTCCGGCCGTCCGTCCGTCCGTCCGTCCGTCCGTCTGTGGTCACGATTACTCAAAAACGAAAAGAGATATCAAGCTGAAATTTTTACAGCGTGCTTAGGACGTAAAAAGTGAGGTCAAGTTCGTAAATGAGCAACATGGGTCAATTGGGTCATGGGTCCGTAGTACCCATCTTGTAAACCGTTAGAGATAGAATAAAAGTTTAAATGTAAAAAATGTTCCTTACAAAAAAATAAACAACTTTTGTTTGAAACATTTTTTTGTAAACATCACTGTTTACCCACGAGGGCGTTAATTAGGTACAAATTTTATAGTATGTATTAATTATAGGAATATAAAAGTGAATATCTTTTGTTATTTACATGACGTCAAAAAAAAACAAACGATTGCGCATCAACACTTGCGCATTATATGAGAATATCAGTTAAATATGTCAGATATGTATGTATGTGAAATGTGACAGAGTTATCAACACTGCCTATACATGGTATTTCAACAATTAACTCAGTCAATTGTTTGTTTTCACTTGTTGGGTTTAATTTTAATAAAATATTAATAATAAACATAAAATTTATGTGAAAGGTAGAGGTCGTTGGTTTAGAGTATGTAAACTATAATGTTGTACCTTGATGGATATGTACTTTTGATTATTCCTTAGTTTCTTAAATAACTGTTTTAGAGATAACTGATCTGCAGGCATGACTTAAAAACGAGAAAATTTTTTACTCGACTGCCAAGGGGTGGTTATGCTTTTCGCGCGTATTTTGTGTTTGTATGTGTAAGTGTTTGTTAATTTCTTTATTACCTCGTATCTTCCCAACGCCTAAATGGATTTAAATATTTAAGGTATCGTTGTATTTGTCTCAAAAGCCAGTGTTTTTGGATAGCTGTTTGAAAAATCAAAAAAAAGGCGGATTTTTGAAAATAAATACAACTTACCGAGAAGGGTATCAATATAAAGAAAATTTAAAGGGGATTACAAAAATATATTTAAGTTATTGGTTAAAATTTAATGAGTAATAATAAATTGGCTTTAAATTTTTAATAAAGTAGGTATAATAAGAGGGTGATTTTAGTGCTGGGACACTAAAAAGTCTTAACTGAAAATAATAAGTTAAAAAAATAAATTACCCGACTGCGTTAAATAAAGTCTGAAAAGAAAGCCTAGTAGTTTACATAGAGAGTTTAAAAGTCGGAGCCCATTAAAATCTAGACCGACTCTATAATACTATAAAATACTATATAATCCTACTTAAAGACTAGTTTATGGTGTTACTAACATCTATAAAAACCTATGTGATAGAATGTTTTGAATATTTTTCCTGCTTTTGGGAGGTCAAAATCTATAAGAAAATGTAAAAAAATCTTATGCAGTTTTTTAGTCGCAGACCTGTGTAATCTGTTAATTACATAGTGTATAGGAATAAAATCGCTTTTACGCAAGACCATTTCCGCCACTTTGTTTAAAAAAATGTTTTTGAAAAACGTATATGGATAAATAATTATGGTCCATGGTACGTAACTATTCCCTAAACATAATATTAATGTAAAAGGTACAGGTCGGTAGTTAGGTAGGCATAATTTTTATAGTTTTAATTTTATGTATCAATGTATGTACCATCATGTGAATTCAACCGATAAATAAATAAATTTTAATTAAAGTTACAAATTATTTATATGTTTATAAACAATTTTTATACACACATTGAATAAAACATTGTTTTTATTATTATTATAATAAAATGGTTGTTATACCATGTATATGAAATATACTATTATACCATGTATATGAAGTATACTAAGGTATACTAAGTTTAGTCCCAAGATTGTAACGCTTAAAAATATTGATGCTACCAACAAAATTTTGGTATAGGTATTCATTAAATCTAAAACATAATTGGTCATTTCCGGTTGTCTGCCTGTCTGTCGTCTGTCCGTTTGTCATCACGATTACTCAAAAACGAAAAGAGATATCAAGCCATTATTTTTATAACGTGCTTAGGACGTAAAAAGTGAGGTCGAGTTCGTAAATGAGTAACATACGTAATTTGGGTCTTGGGTCCGTCGGATCCATCTTGATAACTGTTAGAGATAGAACAAAAGTTTAAAAGTAAAAAATGTTCCTCATAAATAAATATTATTGGAATATTTTTTCGTAAACATCACTGTTTACCCGCGAGAGCGCAAATTGTATAATGTGTATTATATGGTAATATCAGTCATATATGTGTGACATGTATGTATGTGTAATGGGACAAAGTAATCAACACTGTCTATACATGGATTTTAAACAATTAACTCAGTCAATTGTTTGTTTTCACTTGTTAACATTGTTTTCAGTATAGAATGTGTAGAATCGTATGCGGCAAAAATTATAAATGGTAATGAAATAAAATTCGTCACGCAGAAGATGTGTGGGCACCATTATATTTCTTACCCTCAATGAAAAATAGATATGGTATATATTTGAATTGTTGTCTATTTGTCTATGTATTTACCTGTATTGACGTAGGAAGTGCCCCACATATAAGACACATCTTAATGAATAGGGTTTTGACCGACAAATATAATATTTCCAAGTTTATTTTCATTAAATTGCACATTATTATTCCGTCAGCCGTCGCCCTATTAGCTCAGTTGGTTAAAGCGTAACCAATTCCGTCCGCGGTATCATGAGTGTAGCGTATTCGACTTTTTAATAAAATTTGAATCCATTATGAATATATTGTCTAGACTATTTTTTCAATCACTATATGCGAAATCCATCTTTCGGTTTAAAACATTATCATGTCATTCACCAGAATATAAATAATATACAATCGAATTCAGCAAACGTTTTTCTATTTTCGTCCTTACATAAATATAAAACTTCTTAATCCTCTGCCTATTTATATCTCTAAAAATTGAGAAATTGCATATTACACAGCTCATAGACCAACGCAATAATGTTTTTGAACATAATATTACAATATCTTAGAAAACAAAATTGAGGGGTGAATTTCATTGAAAACATTATTTTTCCATCAAATCATCCATATAGTACTAGAACGATACCAACCCGCGTCGCTGGGCTTAAAAGTAAAGATTGATAAAGATTGCTTTCGCTTATACTTTCTATAACACTCGAAATAATGGTAAGGATTGTTTTACAGAGGTAAAATATATGTATGGTTTTCTATTTTTTTAAATGTATGATAGTAATTGTTCATTGAGTATATCAGAGATGATGGCCTTGAAATAGTTTATATTCACTATTTTTGCAGAAATCTGTAATTTATGGTAATGTCAAATGACTACTTTTACAGAAATCTGTAATAGATGGTAACGTCAAATTAAATTAATTTTAAAATTTTTTAAATATTTTTATTAATATATCTTTATAAATTATATCTCATGTGTTTGTTATTCTGAAGTATGAGCTAGTTTTAGCGTGAAAGCGTAACAAACAAACATGCTTACTTTCACATTTATAATATAAAGAGATTAAAAACTGTTTTGTATTATGTATATTCCCTTTTATGTCTTTTTGAAAACAATTTCAATATTAAACATTTCTTTTAACACATCTTTTTTGTACCTTTAAGTGGATTGAATCAATTTCAATACTATTGAGGAATGTGTGGTTTCTTTTGTTTATATCTTTATTTTGTTTAAAACGTATATGTGTTTAATACGAGAAAAAAGCTCTTTTAGTCTTTTTCTGAATCTGGAAATTCAAATATCCATTTGAGTGGTGTGAATTCATTTCTATTCATAATGGACAAGTGATTGATTAATGCTATAGCTTATTGTAGTATTTTACTTTCTCACAAAATTTAGATAACAGTTTTAAGAAGTGAAAACAAACAATTTACTGAGTCAATTGTTGAAATACCATAGACAGTGTTGATTACTCTGTCACATTACACATACATACATGTCACACATATATAACTGATATAGCCATAACATACATACTATACAGTTTGCGCATAATTTGCGCTCTCACGGGTAAACAGTGATGTTTACGAAAAAATTTTTTTGTTGATAAGAAATATTTTTTACATTTAAACTTTTGTTCTATCTCTAACGGTTTACAAGATGGGTCCCACGGACCCAAGACCCAATTGACCTATGTTGCTCATTTACGAACTTGACTTCACTTTATACGTCCTCAGCACGCTATAAATACTTCAGTTTGAAATCTATTTTCGTTTTTGAGTAATCGTGATTACAGATGGACAGACAGACGACAGACGACAGACAGACAACCGGAAATGGACTAATTAGGTGATTTTATGAACACCTATACCAAAACTGTTACAAACTTAGGACTAAACTTAATATACTATGTGTATTTCATTTACACGGTATAATGGGACTAATCTTAATATACTATGTATATTTCATATACATGATATAAAAATGTAAACTTCACTCTATGTGTGAAGCATTTTCTGTCCTAGTGTGCAGTTTTTTTTTTTTTTTTTTTTTTTTTTTTTTTTTTTAAATGGTTCACAAATAATACCCTGTCTGAGTCGCCTACTTATTTTGAAACGAAAACAATATTTCAAATAATAATGCAAAAATTTAATATTCAATTTTTGTCTACCTAAACTAAGCCTGAAAAAAAATTTTTAAAGTAAGAAAATGTATAAATTTGTAATAACAAATCCTGAATATTCGTAGAGTTTATACAAGTTTTTTGGTAAATCTATGTTTTTTTGGAACACCTGACTTTCAATTTTCTTAATATAACAAAGTCTACAAAGTCTATTTGTTGATGTTCCAAATTCAAAAATAGTAGAATATACACCATACGAGCACTACTACAACAGAAAACTACATTGTCTTTCAAAAATTATTTGTTTATAAACAGCATGAAGCTTTTGTCGTTTTCTGAATACAAATTATTAATTCATAATATAAAAGATATGAAGCACAATCAAAAACATGATGTGAAATTGTTTCTAAAATTTTCAATTTGCTATGAGAATACCTATAATAAATAAAATGTCAGATTTTGTAATAAAGCTAATATATCATTTTGAATTTTATATGGATGGTAGCAGCTACCTAGGTTACCTTTCACGTAAAATAATACAACACGAGCTATATGAATTACAAAATTATAGTTATTTCATACCATTTATTTTTTAAGTAGGTATTCTGCAATTTATTTTATTATTTTAAGGTTGGTTTTTTGTTAATTAAAAAAACATAAATGGCGGCAGACTACCGACAAAAGTAAAAACTTAATCTCTTAAGTTTCAAATACTGAAAATAGTGAATAGTCACTATAGAATAGCGATTTTTTATACTTTTTAATATTTCATTTTTAGACAATTATAAGTTTGTCTTTTTGAAAACTAAAATTAAGTATACCTATTATATAAATAATTCAAATTACCAAATTTTCTAAATTATTAACATATTATTTAAACCCGCCCACTTTTTGCTGTGATTGTGTCTGGTATTAATTATTAGGGAAGTAAATAAAAATTGTCTAGAAACACATTTGCAATTGTTGTGAATATCATACCTTTTTTTAACTATTTTTAAATGCTCATTCCCGTAAGATTTTCTGCTAAATATATATAAATACGGGTATAAATGCGGACCATAAAAATTTCATTTTTCAAAAATTTCAACTATTGATTATGCCCAAACTTCAGAAATTGG
Organism: Chrysoperla carnea; assembly: GCF_905475395.1. Classification (NCBI taxonomy): domain Eukaryota; kingdom Metazoa; phylum Arthropoda; class Insecta; order Neuroptera; family Chrysopidae; genus Chrysoperla; species Chrysoperla carnea. Next base: position 43,473,036 of record NC_058339.1, read on the forward strand.
TCTAGAGCCTGTGTTTTCAACGTTGAATGCGTTGAATGCATGTCTCTTCCGAATGCTTGACAAAATTTTATTTCACTCAGAATCAAATAACGTTTTTCTGGAGTATCAAATTAATTCTATAATTGAATTGTTCAATATTATCCTGATATTTTTAAGTTGAGCATCGCTTACTTTTACAATTTCACTGATATATTACTTTTATAAGTAATATTTCATAGACTATGGGACACAATGGGTCTTTTGAAATGATAAATATATACTAGAAACTTCGTGAGGCTTCGTTTTGACGAATCTACCAACCAATCTTTCTTATAAGATTTTTTTCAAAGAGGCTGCATTTCCAATGAGCATGACGATGTCATATTTAAGTTAACGTTTTCATAAAACTAACATTTTGCTTTTGAAGCATATTTTTCGATTAAATTTATTTATCGGACTTCAAGCATATGCCAACTTCAAAGAAGCACCCTTCATAGCAAAATATTTAAAAAGTAAACACATTTTTGATATTTTTGATTAGTTTATAAGAGGAAAAGGAAATTATGCCACTTTCACATCGGTTTTTTTGTATAAATAATTTTTTTTGCTGCAGCATCAACACGCTCAAGTAATCCCTTAACTAGTAAATATTCCCTTAATAAAACGAAAGATCATCTTTTTTGATATAAAAAACGTATAAAAATATATTTATTGAGTACATAATAATTAATAACTATAATAAAATACAAGACTAGAAAGAAGTAGCAGAATAAAGCATCAACATAAATAAAAACACTAATATATATTTATATTAATAAGTATTCTTTCAAACAAATAAAGACAAAATAATGAAAATATTAGAAGAAAACGCTGTTTGATTATATAAGCAATAGTCAGTCTGCTGCATGATTCTACCACGTTTGTTGTTAGTTTGTCAGTCCTATATGGATATGGTATGTATAGTAACTATACTGTATAATATTATATAGTGTTATCCATTACGAACGTGCTTCGTTTTATACTGTAAGAATAGTAATTTATTTCCAAGTTGTAGTCTGATGCCTGCTGCCTGGTTGCACACGTAGTTTGTGGATGATATACAGGATGGTTCAAATGAAGTTATGTTTTACAACTTTTTGAACTATACATACTTCAGACTACAGAGAATTTTTTTCTGCATTAAATAACAGGAGTTATGCACGAAATCCTTACAAAAATTGGCGGGGAAAATGAATCATTTTTAAGGAAAACTGTTTTGGGCTATGTATCCATAACCGTGCACTTAAGACCAAAAATGATAATGGTTTTTATGGTAGAAAATGGAATTTCCTGTCTTTTTTGTAAAATATTTATGACCTATACGACTATGACGATTTACTTATTGATTATTTGACCGATATCTCTTCTAATATTTTTTTAAACAAAACATGCTAATCACTTATCTTTTAAATCTACAAATTTTCTAAAACTTTTCTTTCTAAAATTAACGTTGTGACAGATATTACGCCTTCAATATTGAATTACACCTACTGATAGATCGAATTTTTTCTTGCAGTAATTTACAGGAGCTATTTTTTTCTAAAACTAAATTTATTATTTTCTGGAGGGGGGGAGTGCTACCATCTTGAGAAAAACCGTTACGGCCTATAACCGAGTAGCCATGTACTCTAAACCAAAAGTGGTAATAACTTTTTTACAAATAATTACATTTCCTATCTTTTTAATCAATTTTTTTTTAAGAAAAACAAATTTCAAGGGGTGGTCCCTCCTTTTGCAGTTGAGAAGGTAAATTATTTATTGCTAATTACGTCACTAACATAAATATTTTTCATACATTTATTGAATTTTTATCATTACACTATGTATACTTCTTTTTTATTAATCTTACACCCAGTGGTTGCTATATTAAACGCGTTATTACTTCATAAATATTAATTTTAGGAAAAATGTTTAAAGTAAAAGTTTTAGAAAATTTGTAAATTTAAAAGTTCGTTACTATCGTTTTCCTGTTTAAACAAATATTAGAAGAGATATCGTTTAAATAGTCAATAAGTAAATATTCAAAGTCGTATAAGTCATAAACAGTTTGTGATACAAAAAAAAAAAAAAAGCTTTTGTAAAAAGGTAGGTAATTTAATTATCTACAATAAAGGTCTTTGTTTACGCGGGCGATCTAAGCGCGACCAAGCATCAAAATATGCCATTAATGAGTTTCAAATTTCTTATAGTTCAAAGATATGGGAGTAATAGTTGTTTTAAGTGAGCGGGCTAAGCGGTAGATAAGTTAGCGGATGAGACAATTAAGATTTATAATTCTTTATCAAAAGTTATAATCAACCAACTTCTAGATGAAACGGAGATCACCGGATCATTTAGTCTGTAACAAAATTGCATATAAATAAAAGGAAAGTAAATCTCCGAAGGTATTTATCACTTACGTATACATAAATCTTCTAGTCTGTTTCTAGCAACTGGTAACGCACTGCGGGATTCAGCACGGGTCGAGCTAGTTATATCTATTTCATATATGTTTCGCGCATATCATGCAACATTATATGTGCGCTATTTTTGTACCAGAACTAAATGTCTGAGTTGTATATACTTTGTTATACTTATTTTGAAAGTTTAGTTTTTAAATTTTAAATGCATGCTTTAGCTTAGTGTAAAATACACAGATTTTAAGATGAGGTTTTTCTCAGCAATTTAAATTTTTATCATAATTATACCCACTTAAAAGCTTTTAAAAATAAAACTCTTTTTAAAAATTTTTAAGTAAACTTTATTTCATGAAGTACTACGTACTGCAATATTTGGAATAAGTAGAGAATATAATTAATCTAAAGTCTTATCATGTAATTTTTTTGAGAATAAATTTCAAACATCGCAATATTTGTGATTTGAGTTAAGTAAATCTAGTAAAAGCTCCGATAAAATGAAAATCTCCATTCTGTATGAAAAATACTTCTAATATTACGAGAAGTACTTATGAACGACAGCCAATAACATTTTGTTATTGGACATGTTTTTTTTGGACTCTCTGATTAATGTTATTAACATTCTTATTGTTTAATCGCTGATTTAAAATCACACATCCAAGTTGTTTGGATAGGACATTGTTTATTCATAGGACCTTTTTAAAAGTTTCCAACTTTGTATTTTAATGGTGTTTGAAAATACACAATTAAATTTTGCTATACTGCGATATCATCATGATCAAACCGGGACCGGGACCATCTCTGTGTCCTTAGATTATAACTATATAAAAAAGCTTTATTTTAATAAACGTGAAAGAAATAGCAAAATTAAAAATGGCATTATTATTTGAGCGAAAAGACCAAAGTAACAATAATGAAAATATATATAATAATATAACAAAAACCTCATTTACAGTGAGTAACAATAACAATAATAAAATAATATCATCTATTGTATAACATAAAATGAAACAAATGACTCGATGCAAATTTCAAACAATACACCGGATGTCCTTTTATTGGACTCTATATGTACAACTTAAAATTTATAATATTCATTTTGAAAATGAAAAGCGTAATTAAGCATTTCTCCAACACAAAACGAACATTAATATAATATGTACATACATACCTATATGTGTTATACCGAGTAGATGATACTACATGTTTCAAAATTGTGTAACTTGTTTTATATCCCAAAATTTAAAAAAATCCTTTAACATCCTTAAATACTTGGATTTCAACCTGTAGTCGTTTTATTGTCGATATAATTGTGTAACTTGTTTTATATCCCAAAATTTAAAAAAATCCTTTAACATCCTTAAATACTTGGATTTCAACCTGTAGTCGTTTTATTGTCGATATGTATGTTTTTTTTTCTTCAAGTTTTTTTTTTTTTTTGTTTAACATATGAATAGCATATGCCAGAGCAATTAAATAGTAAAAAAAAAGATCTAGACCTGTTTAGGGATACCCGATTAGAGCTATATTCCTTTCGTACCCTGGTACTTTAAAAATTTAACGCTTTTATTTACAAGAAATTTTTCTGAAAATTTAAGGTATGAATTTTATACTAGTTTGATTCTTTAAGAAACTTAATTTTATAGCTACTTCATGAAATAATTGTAGTATTAGTTTACAAAAGGCATACTTCTGATTTAGTTGTCAACTCATTATTTGAGTACGTTACTTTTGTTTTGATTAGGATATTTATTATGACAAAACATAAAAATTGAATTGTATCTACTTACTTAAAATTATCTCTGTTTTCTTTAACTTCTGATAACTTTTACAACTCAATTGTTTTAAATGATAAAACATAAAATCCCCCCCTCCCCCCAAAATACAAATTGATAGTTATAAAAAGATTTTTGTATTTTCTCAAAATCCATGGCAACCGGAATCAATTGAAAAAGTTTGAGTTTCCTAGTTAACCTAGAAGTCGGTTTTCGGTGTCTGTTGCAGGTTTTTTGAGTTTAACTTCCAACCTTCAAACAAAATCGTGCGATAATGAAAGTTGTTCCAATAACTTCCGCTTGTCTGCTTGTCTACTACATAAATCATCCATGTGCAAGAAGGTAAGAAGGTATATAAAAAACAAGGCCATACATTTTTGAATCATTGTGTATGCCTATGTATGTGCATAAATTATTTGTTTTATGTTGTTTGGAACCTATTTATTTTTACTTACTTAGTACTAGGTAAGATGGAATGAGTTTAATATTAACTAAAAAAGCTGTCATATATTGTGTTATTTATCGCCTAGTCTGATTAAAAATTTTTAATTGACTAATAATAAATTTTATTAAATGTGTGTTGTGGTTTGACCCTTATGGAGAATATATACGTACGGTTAATGACCTCTGCAGTGTCATTATAAAATTTTAATGTCGCTGTTGACATATGATTAAATGTTCACAAACACAAATATAATAACAACCCCAAAAAAATTAAATTTTCAAATGCTTCCCTGTTATTAGCTGTTAGCCATTTTTTTTTTTTTGTAAAAGTAACATCACTAAGAATTTTTAATATACTAGTGAAAGTCCTTATCAAAGACTGTTTTGGCCTGCAAACAGGTTTCTTGTGACTTGAAGGACAGCAAGTCAACAAATTTTCTATAAGAAAATAAATTCTTGAAGTTTTTTGCGTCAAAGTAAATTTTCAGTTATACACGATAATAATTCCTTATAAATGGCACTGTTCCTTCAAGGGATTTGAGAGTTAAGCCAATACAATTCAATTTTTAGTTCGGCCACAATATCCTGATTATAAATCTGTGATTGATTTTAGCCTTTAAATTACTGTTGATATCAAACATGTGAAACCCAATCTATCTTTCTCAAAGCTTCATGGTAGATTTTATTTGTACATAGTGCGTAGAAATTATTTTACCATAATAAAGGAAACTGTGATTGTATCGTTTTTATACAACAAAATTTTGGCGCAGGAACTTTTTTCTAAGTATTGAAAATGGGACTTAACGTTGTTCATATGATTTAGTAGAAAGATCTTTAAAATTTATCTTATGAATCTGAGAGCTCTTATTGATTGTGTAAATACACTAAAACTTTTCTTCGATACATACAGTTTTTTATTTAACTAGAAATGAAGTCTAAATTCTTTGGAATGATCATTCAATTTGTATACATTTCAACAGAAAATGAAAAAAAAAATTAGGGAGATCGACATTTGTAGATTCCAATACTTCAAAAATTTGATTTTCATTAATTCATACAATGGTTTTTATTCATTTTATTCGATGTAGTTTGACAAGTACTATTGTACAATGTAATCATCAATTTATTTATACAGAAAAATCCAATAAATTTTTTATTTTCACTGCTTTCAATATTATTTCTTTGTAAATTTTAATTTAAAAGTCATATTGGATAAATATAAAGTATAACAAAAAGAATTTAATCAATATATTTTTTTTTTTGCAGAATGTTCATTAAAAATCTGAAGATTTGAAACAAGACATTCTTTTAAATGAGGAAGTACATATAATACTGTTTTATCAAATTTAAAGTCACACTTTGGGGCCATTAAATTACCAATATTACTCTAATGAATAAGAAATGGACAACCTTTTATAATTAATTACACTTTTTTATTCATTTAGCATTTGTTTACTCTTCTACATAGTAAATATACCAATACGAGAATTTCGCTTCACCTACAATTTATTCCATTGTAACTTTTGATCAGCAATTATTAATCTTCATTAATCTGCAGCTCCAAGTTTTTAGTAGCTGTACAATGCTAAGCCCGCCACGCCCCCTGCTTATCCCGCTCGCTAAACACAAATTTTACTACTTTTTCATGGACAGGCCTTCGGCCGTCGGGCTGTCAGAAGTCTTTGGTAGTGGATCTCGTTTGGATCGCACATATAGTTCTAATAAATATCTATTCACAATATCTGAATAATAATAAATAATTCCTCAATACTATTTAAATACCTGTTCACAATTGTTGATAAATATGGTGGGAGCGCAAATAAATACCTAAGTAGATAATAAGGTAATATAATGCATTAATTATATGCGTTTCCACCATTTATTGCATTTAATATTTTATCTTAAAAATCTAATAATCGGTTCAACTTTTTCTTTCAAACAGACCATCTCCTGATAATAATAAGCATTAAAAAAAAAATTAACGAAATAGTTCCATCCGTTCACGCGTGATTCGATGACCAGAAGAAATAGGGGTTCATTTTATTCATAAAGATTAAGTCATAAGTTAAGTCCCAAGCTACCAACAAAATTTTGGTATAGGTCTTCATAAAATTATACATAAAATTATAACCAACTTATTTTTAGGAAATCAGGTTGGTTATAAGGTTACCGTCAGATCCCAAATCGTCAATCCAATTTTTCAGCAATCGTTTTGGTGATCGACAACTAAGATTTGTGGTGTTTTGGTTTTTAGAAAACAGGATAGATATTTGCTATGCCCAAAATGAAACAAAGCGTAATAAAATTTTCCCGTCCATTTGTCAACAATAAAGGTAAATCTTTTTGTCTGAAACATGGGCACTTCCAGGTTTACAAAAATTTGCTGTTATTTCGAAAATTGCTGTTATTTCGAAAATGTATGAATTGGTAGATCCGAAACGAATCCAACTGTCTATTTTAATCTCTAATTTTTTGCAAAAATAATTAGATAATACTGACATTTCATCTAGAAAAGCTTACTAGATAGTATTCAAGTTCAATTTTGAACGATTGAATTTTTTTTAGAAATATGACAAAAATGTTAAAAGGTTTGCCAATTCTCTCATCATACTCACCTAGTCTTTATATGTGATGTATTCCAAAAAAATATAGAACCTACTCAATAAATTTATTTCAAATATTGATTTTCCTTTTTATAAATACGTTTTCATTATTTACCTATAATAAATAAATTTTATACAGATACCTACCAGAAAATATTTAAAAAAAATATTTTCTAATTGCTTTTTTATGTTAAAAAAAAAGCAGTGGAGATCACTGAATAAAAATAAAAACCAATTAGTAAAAAAAATAAGAATAACATTGATCTTTTATATACTTAGTTAGAAAAATTATTCTTTAATTAATATTTTCCATTATCCTTTTTTTCCATTCACATAGGCTTTTAATCTAATTTATGGTTTGCGGTTGGTGACTTAAATATCCTGTTTGACAAAACTTTCCAGGTAGAGTTTAGTGTTGTACTTCAGAGACAAAATATGCTTGGGTTGCTCTTCGAATTCATAATATTGTTATCTATGAGATAGTGAGTATTGTATAACGCCAAAGTTTAGTTACCAGGTGGAAAAAAGGATTACATAACTTCTTCCATGAATCACATATTTATCAAATAGAAATATAGTTTGTATCAAGATATTTTCCAATTTAAATTATCAAGTAGAGTAAAATAGAGTATGTTGTGATTTCTGAAAGTAGATATTTTTGAAGTGCATTTCTTGTCTGTGTTGATACACCGCTTTACAACCAATCAATGAAGCTATATCTTATATAAAAAATTTATCTTCATCTGTTTGTGGGCGCAAACCACGAATAGTTACTGATGAATTAACGGCAAATTTTGACAGATTAATGGATTTAGCCAGACCCAAGAGTGTTTATCACAAATGTGTTTCTAGACTATTTTTATTTACTACCCTTATAATATCAGACAAAACTATAGCGAAACGTGACTGGGTGTAGTTAGTACATTAATTATTTCAATTTTCAAACGATGATATTTTAATTATTCATACTATAATTAGTTCAAAAATTAGATACGATATAAAAAAGCAAATGTAAAAATATTGATTCATGGTACCATATTCTTCTATATATTATAAAATCTGAAAAAGTACTGGGCAACAAACGCCACTGACCATTATTATATTTTAATAATGAAAGAAAAAGAAACGTAAATCCATAACATAACAGGAACGAGTGAGAAAACAACATATATTATTTGTGATATTATCAAGTGGTTTATTTGTATATAATGGCGAAGTAAATCGAAGTTATCTTTTATTGAAATCACATTAATCTCATGTAAGGAGAAACCCACCTTCGAGGAAGGAGTTGAAACGAATGGTTGCTTCATATCATAATTGTGTTCGTTCTCCATTGTAACGTACATTAAATTTAACGATAACCACAAGACATTACAGCGTTCAGCGTTAATGCAATAGTTCAGGAAGGAAGTTAAAGGTCATTGAAGCTTAATGATTGGTTAAAGTTATGCGCTATAATAACTTGACTACCTGCTTGATCGTACAATGTATACATGTATAAATGAGTGAATTGAAGTAGTGGTTTGAATGTCTATTGTCAAATTAATTATATTAGTTATTTTATCCGTTTACATTACGTGTTATAAGAAAATGAAATACGCTATAAGTATATATTGGAAATTAAGTTTATTATTGGGAACAAACTAATGAAATCAAGCAGTCAATATGGCAAACATAAGTAAGCTTAGATCTTAAACCAAATATTAGAGGTCTATGAAATGACTAGACTTTTAAAAAATTATATCATATAATCGTGAAAGTTTGGATGGATGGATGAATGTTTGTTTGTTATTCTTTCACGCAAAAACTACAGAACGGACTTCAATAAAATAGGCACAGAGATAGATTATAGTCTGGAATAGCACATAGGCTTATCTATATCCCGATAAAATGTATTGTTCCCGTAGTATAGATTTGTTTTAATTTCCATAGGACAAAGTATTGAGATGAATTTTTGTATAGGTAGTTGAAGTTTAAGAATCAGAAAATGACAAAGGCTAATTTTTATCCCGAAAAATGCACGGTTTCAATGCGATAGGATACAGAAACCGTGTTTTTTAAAGTGTTTTGTAAAAAGATTCTTAGCGCATTTTTCTCAAGGAAAATTGATTATTTAACACAATAACGATAAAAACACGTATTTTAATCGCGAGTAACACCACTTTCTTTTAAGAGCGAGCAAAACCGCGGGGAGCAGCTAGTATTTTTATATGGTTAATCATAAATTTGAACAAAATTTTTCTTAATCCAGTAAATTTGATTGAAAGCAAAGGCTTCAATGCTGCTTGTTGCTTGGTTAAGTGATTTTCTTAACTGCCGAATAAAATATATTCATCGACTTTACTCTAATTATTTTAACTGCCTTCAATAACCAAGTACTCGTTGTTGTCAATGATAATTAATTTTCAAATTTGGATTTTTTTGGTGTTGTAAGACATTAACTTGCTTTGTCTTGCAGTAGGTTAGATAATTTGAAAACACTACAAAAAAATGATACCTTTGATTTCTAGAGAGTTACCTTTGTGAAAATCTATTAACGTTAGGAATGATTCTTTCCTTTAAAATCTAATTTTTGTCTCATAATATATACAATTTCTATTTTTGAATAATTTTCATGTGTCACTTGGTCAGATTAAATTTAGATTGAACTTTATTCTATTGATTGTTGATCAAGTTTTCACAGCTGGTTAAATGATATTCACTGAATCTTATGATTTAATAAATTTATTTAATTATTATAACATGTCTCTCAACTTATTCTAAAATCATTAATTAACAAGTGAAAACAAACAATTGACTGAGTTAATTTATGAAAATTGAAATACCATATATAGACAGTGTTTATTACGCATTCGTTTGTTTTTTTACGCCTTGTAAGTAACGAAAGATAAATTTAAAGTATAAACAACAGATACCTGAATATACCTACATAATATATGATATTTCTAAGCTTATTTTCACAATCACGATATATTTTTCGTTTTTGAGTTATCGTGTATTCATACGGACCGGAAGACAGACAGACAAACAGACTGGCAACCGATAATGGATTAATTAGGTGAATTTATGAATACCTATACCAAAATTATGTTCATAGCATCAATATTTTTAAGCGTTACAAACTTGAGGCTAAACTTAGTATACCTTGATATATTTCATATACATGGTATGAAAAGACGCTTCATTGCATTAAAAAGTGTATGATTATTTTAATTGTAATCTAAAATTCAAAGCATGGGATATTAAAAGTTTTCGACAATACAATATTCCTTCAGAGTGTGTTTACGTTTTATCATGGTTCACATTGTATTTGTAAATATTTGGCTTATAATTAAAAACCATAAGAACTAATTATAAAATAATTAATATTTCTATTCTTAAGAGATCATCATACTAATGTTTGTTAACGTAAGCAATTTAAAAAAACAACAAAATTTAACTCAAAATATAATTTATAGCCTTTCTGTGTTTTTAAAAAGGATTATTTGATTATATTTTTATGTAAAATATAGGATCTTATTCACGAAAAAGGCTTTGTTATTACACTCTGAGAGAGACGAGCGTTAGCTATTAATCAAATTATGTAAACATTGAAATGAAAATTTTCACTGTTTTTATATTTTTATGTTTTGTTAGTATAAAAAATGACTTTACATTTGACTCTTTTTAGGATACGTGGTATATAATTTCGCCAAAGTGATACGTTAAAGCAATCAGCAATCAAACAAACAAAAAATATTCTGCTCATAAATTTAGATAATTAATGATGGAAATTAAATATGAAATTTCGTAAGAATACAGCCAAATAATCCGATTTGGAAGTAAAGTTTTTTGAACAACATTAATGACCATCATAAAAAAATGAATCCATTTTAAAGTAGGGCAACAATTTTAAATTTCTCGTGTACATAAACCTTGGCTTTTGCCATATTCCCTCATCTTGCCCTTGTTTGGCGTTTTAAAGAGTTTGTATGCATAGATTTCTGGCAAATAATTCTATTTAAATATAAGAAAAAGTTTTGAAAACTTTTCAAAATGAATTCAGTTTGTAAATATATCAGACATTGACTCTCTAAATGTATCCAAACTGAGCTTCATCTAAAAAGAGGACAGAAGAAAATATTCAAATATTAATTCCAAAGTAAAAAATTTTATTATACATAAAACTTTTACTAACTGATGAAATCACCAAATAAAAATCTTTGTACGGGTTCCAGAATGTTCAAAACCAAAAAAAAAACCTCTGGATTACGTAGTAATCCACTACGCAAAACATAGTGAACAAGTACACTTATTGAGGCACTATTTTACGGGAAAATGCATTCCGAATAGTAAGAGCTGTTTCAAATTTTAGAATCAAAATATTTTTTTTTTATTTCTTGTTCGTTAGGCAAAATTTTTAAGCTGTAGCTCAAAATTTTAATAGAAGCAGAGTTTTACTTTAAAATTATGAGTAAAATAATTAAAAACTTCAGAGTTCATCACGACAATAAAATTAAAAACATATATGCGACAGGAATCGAACAACGTGTTTAGGTTAGCGGTTTAACCTCTAGACACAATGTCCTTACAAAGATCCTTCTTAGACGATAAATTTCTTTCATTTAGGTGATCTTATTGAATAACCCGGTATATACACAAAGTAAAATAATTATAAGTATTTCCAAGTGATTTTGTTTTCAAGAGTAAACTGATTAAAAACGAAATAGTATTACCACAATAATTACTAGATATGTATATGTCAGTTCTGGCAAGCTTATTCAAGTTATTTTCGGTACCTTTTTGGTGGTTTGGATTGCATTTTCATTCGGTGACTTTATTTGCATCCTTCGAAACTATAATTCTATAATATTTTGGTAATCTAAGTATTGATACAAATAAATATTTTTTAATGCTTTCAATTAATAGTATTCAATATTTCCTAATTGCGATAGAACGTATATCGACTTATTTTGAGCATACTGAATTTCTATCACTTGAGATATCTTAGAATGGTTATATGATCATGTGGAGAAAAAACCACTTAAAATATGGCTTACCATACATGTTTGTAATAATGTGAGGAGCAGTTTAAACAAAAAAAAATCTTTTGTCGTTAAATTAAAAATATACATTTTGTTCTTTTTTTTTAAACTACAAAATTTTTATAATATTGTTTATTTGAGTCGTTGAATAAATAATAATTGTTTAGAGTTTCTATCAAAAGAAAATTGTTGAAAAATAAACCACAAATATAATATAACATACAATAAAATACATTATTTATAATGAAAAACAATTTTCGGTAACAACTACTCTTTCGTACATAATACTTTTAAAAACACATACACTATACAGTCAGTCCTTCACACATAAATAAAACAAAAAACTTAAATTTCAAAAAACTGAGCTTGCAGCTTGCTTACTGGCTTGGGCTTGATGTGAATGTGTGTTATATAGTACGTATAGTGTGTTTTATGTTATATAAATTTAATGACGTGTTATACAAAACATTCGTTCTAACGTTCACTGTCTAATAAATAATAAAAGTACATAAATCATTAAAGCTACAAACAAACAAACAACAACAAAAATAATATATATTAGCTCAGGCTTTATGGGTGCTGGGGTGCTGGTATTTTAAAGTTTTGCCAGTTTTTTTTTTTTTTTTTTTTTGCTAGAATTTGATTGGGGGATACTACTTATTATAAAAAACTTTAAAGCAAAATTTCATTTCATTGGATTAGTTAATTACGAAAACATGTTCTAATGTTCAACAGCATAAAAATCCTGTTTTTTTACTCTATAAAATTTCAACTAAGTGATCTGTTCATTGAAGTAACAACTTGTTCACCTGTTGTAAAAAACAAATTATTGTTTTGTTCTGCCATTTCCTTGACCATTCCTAACAAATAACTCAATCGATCTCACTTTGAAGACCAATTAAAAACTTTCTAAAAAAATTTGAAAAATTCCAAATATTCCTACAAAATTTTAGCACATATAGGAATGTTTTGCATTTCTTCAGTTATTTTCTATTTTTTCTATGTTTTTAAAAGCTACTTAAAGTCACTGTTTTTGATGACTAGTAACGACGAGCAAAAGACGAAGAAATCTTGTACTAAGCCATTATGAACATCATCGTTTTCCAAGCATAAATTTATTATAATATCCGTTAAGATTTTGAAAACTAAGAAAATTTGGTAAGCAAATAATACCTACAGAATTTTTCTAGTTTAGTCTGTACAAATTTTTTTTAATTTTTTTGGTACCCTATTTTGTGTGTCTCCGTGGAAATAAGTAAGTATATATCATCGCGTTTAAAATGTTAATGTAAAGACATTAAATTCGTCAATTCATATTAATTTTTATACCATGTATATATGAAATATACATAGTATATTAAGTTTCGTCCCAAGTTTGTAACGCTTAAAAATATTGATGCTACGAAAAAAATTTTGGTATAGGTGTTCATAGAATCACCTAATTAATCCATTTTCGGTTGTCCGTCCGTCCGTCCGTCCGTCTGTGGACACGATAACTCAAAAACGAAAAAAGATATCGAGCTGAAATTTTTACAGCGTACTCAGGACGTAAAAAGTGAGGTCAAGTTCGTAAATGAGCATCATAGGTCAATTGGGTCTTGGGTCCGTAGGACCCATCCTGTAAACCGTTAGAGATAGAACAAAAGTTTAAATGTAAAAAATGTTACTTATAGATAAATAAAAAACTTTTGTTTGAAACATTTTTTTGTAAACATCACTGTTTACCCACGAGGGCGTTAAATAGGTGCAAATTTTATAGTATGTATTACTTAATATAGGAATATCAGTTGTGTGTGTGTTGTGTATTTAAAAGTGAATATCTTTTGTTATTTACGTGACGTCAACACTTTCTATACGATTGCGCATCAACACTGTCTATACATGGTATTTCAACAATTAACTCAGTCAATTGTTTATGGTGTCTTTAAAATTGCATACCATTTTTTGTTTTTTTAGGTTAATGATTAAATTTGTATTAAAGTGAATCTGTTTTTAAGATTTATGTTAATTATTTAATATTGCGTGAAGTATTTACTTTTTTAATTTATAAATTTATAACGTTTTATATAATTTATTTTAATTTATATACACTAATTAACTGTATACATTGATCGAATCGAAGTATTTTTAAATACCCACTAATTAATGTTTATTATTTAATTAATTCGTAGTGTAGGTATGTAATCTGGAGAAAGTCATCCCTTTTAAGGAAGTGCACAAATAATTGGTTTTCTTTCTAATTGTATCAAGAAAAAAAATGAAGGAAAAGTTTTTAACGAACTGTGTATTTAAAATAAGAAAAATACTTTGGAATATGAATAAATAAAAATACATAAATAATACATTAATATCGATTTAGAAAATATTTCAAACGATTTGGGATTTTCCTTGACCTAAGAGAGTCCGGTTCCTAAAATGGTCCATAGTAATATCAAGTTGAGATTCGTGGTTGAAATTATTTGTTCTTTATTTTCAACTTTGATCATGAAAATACGAAATTTTTCGTTATTTGTCTTGGTTATCGAAATATCGAAAGCTAAATAATTAAACAAAATTTTCAATTTTCGATATTTTAAAAATTACTCCACATATCGAAAAATTTTAATGATAATCATTATGTTAATCATTTACAGTGGAAAAAAAAGCATTAATCATGTGAAATCTGTAAAAAAAACTTTTCGTATAAGAGATTAACTACAACATAAATGTAGTAAAAAAACCGAGGAAAAACCTGATATTTGTAATAAAACATTTTATAATAGAAGCCAAAAATTCTTAATAAATAGGGTCTATGAATAGTTATTACTACACTGTATCCGAATGACTTAATGTGTTTCGGTTTAGAAGCATGTGTTTTCGGTTTATACTTATTCGGTTTTCTCACTCAAATCTCGGATAAGTATAAACTTTAATTTTTTTTAATCAATTTATTAATATGATTTTTTGCAAATCAATTAAATTAATTTGAATACGCATTTATTTTGGAATAAGTTAAATTTATTTATTCATTAGGTTAATATAATTTTCTCACTGATATTGCCTGTTTAAATTCTATGTATATATGTTGGGTCATATGGCGATGTGGTGAGCGAGTCCGACTGTTAGTACTAAGATCGTAGGTTCGAAACCCACTAAGATACAAAATTTTTTTTTCCCTACGTTATTAATTTAAGTTTGTGTAACAATCCCACAGGTGTTTTAGTCACTCAAAGTTTTTCATTAGGTTTGTACAGCTTTATCACCGATAATGTCTCTTGATATTGTTTCATCATATAAGAGGTGTCGCAGCTCGGTGTTAAGCGGGTGCGACTCGTAGATCGAAGGTCTATGGTTCAAAGCTCGGGCAAATAAAAATTTTAAATTTTTTCTCTACATTTCATGTTCTGATTTATTCAAATTAATTTCATTAATTTAAATGCGTGTTAAATTTCCGCGCTTTTTTCGGGTGTGGTCAATCAAAATTATTCATTAGGTCAGTAGTGTTTCATCGTTCATAGTGGACAGTTGGTTACATTTGTGCTTTGTGTTTCACCTTCATTTGACTTCCAAACGTCAAATTTCATTTTCGAATTTGTTTCTGAGTAAGTTTTTGTTTTAATTTACATTTTTCTAATTCTTTTTTTGTACATTGTAAAGTTCTATATTATATTTAATTTGTTTCACATTTTGTCCAAATACTTTTTTACACAAAACTTTTAATATTAATTTAAAAAAATTATGTTTGAATCATTTGTTTATTTTTTCCAATTGAAATCACATTCTAGAATTAGTTGTTTTATTATTAGTGATTGACTACAAGTATTTTTATTTGATTTCAAAATTTTTCGAGCTTGTGTTTATTCCCAAGAGATTCAATCTCATTTATACAAAATTTATTTATAATAAATATAACAAAATGAATATGTACTATGGTTCGATAAAATTTTTTGACGTTAGTGTTATTTTAGATGTAGAGTTTACTAATAAACACACAGTTTTAATATTAATAATTATAATTTTTATTTAAAGACGTTCATTCATCAACCTGTTTTGCTATGTGCGTTTATATGGAAACAGTATTTAAATTTGAAATAATTTTGAAATTTTATTAAAATTTTTAATAATTACTAACTGATAAAAGTTTCAAGTATAGTTATCGATATAATTTTTGAGAAATATCGATTTATATTTTCCATTTAAACCTATGTTAAAGATTAATTTTTGTCACTTTTTGAATTTAAAATTTAACATTAATGACGTTTCGATTAATTTATATAATTGTATATTTTTTCTTTCTTAAATCATTCAAAATCATTTAAACTTTTTTATCATCATAATTATTTTTATTTGTCTACTTACAAGTCTCATGAATGTACGTCCTTAAATGAATAACTAAATAACTCTACAATCACTTGAACAATATTAATGAAATGTTTTAATATTATTGTTTTAATCAACAACTCCGTTACTAAATATCGAAAAAAATTCTATCAAAATAATAAATAAAACTAAATTTGTATTCAATTGATTTCAACACTCCGCTCAATTCAAACAAAACAGATTCCTATGGACTTAGCAAATTTGTGAAATTTTTGATTTGATAAACCTTTGGTACAAATATCAGCCAGTTCATTTTTTGTAGGTATATAATCAATTTTTTTTTAAATTTTGATCGAATGAAATGTTATTTAAGTTCGCGTACATGCGTGAACCTGTTTTGCTACGTGCGTTCATAGGGAAACAGTATGTAAATTTTAAAGAATTTTAAATTAATAGAAATTTTTTTGAAATTCTATTAAAAGTTTAAATAATTATTACCTGGTAAAAGCTTGTAAAAAAAAGTATTGGTATCGATATAATTTTAGAAAAATATCGTATTTATATTTTCCATTTAGTCCCATGTTAAATCTTACTTTTAATCAATTTTTTAAACTTAAAATTCAATGAAAATAATTCGATAACAGGTTATTTTTCTTGTCTTAAATCATAGAAAATCATTTAAACTATCGCATTACCATATTGTTTTTTATTTCTCTACTATTATCGTTGACGCATGTACGCCCTTCAATTATTTGGAAATAATATATTTAGAAAATCTAAAAAACAGAATATTGTTGCATTAGCTAGCGGCGGTTTGTAAAATGAATGTTTTAATATGATCGTTAAACCAGTAATTTTTGAGGATAATCAATCAAGTATTCAATAAGTTAAGAATTGGGAAAGTAAAAGAAGTAAATATAGTGGCATTAAATACCATTTCATTCGATCAGAATTAAAAAAAGATAATTTTAAAATTGAACATATACCTACAGAGAATCAATTGGCTGATATTTGTACATACACTAATAATAAAATTATTTTTAATTATTTTAATTATTTATCACTAAAATATATTTATTCATTAGGTTGGTCCAGTTTTATCACCGATTATGGCCGTTTAAATTGTAACAAGCATCAAGTCGTGTGGCAGAGAGTATAGCGAGTCCTACTCCTCTTACACAGGTATGGAGTTCAAAATCCAGGTAAGTAAAATTTTTATTTTTATTTTCTAAATCTCATGTGATAATTTATTCTTAGTAATATAATTAATTTGAGTGTGTGTTTTACTATTCACTATGAATAGCTTATTTATTTGACATTTATCTATTCCCTTCATTTGAATTCCAAATCTTAAATTTCATTTTCGGGTTTGTTTCTAAGTAAGTTTATGTTAATAAAGGTAAATTAAGATTAAATGAGCCATCTTTAATTGTTTATGCATAAATATTATTGCAAATTAAGCAATTTTTAACTTTTATGCCCAGAGATATTTTTGGTTTTTTTTCAATTTATTTTACTCTAAATATCAGTTCATTAATTTAAATTTGTAAATTCGGTCTGCCCTAAATTCTGAGAAGCGACGTTGACTAACTAAGGTTAGTATGATGTTTCTCAGGAAAAACTCGTTCGATTTGTTGCATGTGTTATAACACTATGAGAAATTGTGTAGTCAAAAATCAATTTTTTCTCGTTATGTCTGTCTGAAGCTAAGCGCCTCGATAGGGGATTGTATCAACTCATGATGACGTTGAGACGGAACTTGCAACGTGCGCAGTCATCACTTAAAGTGAGTTAGGTATATATCTAGACAGATAATGTACGGAAAAAATGATCTTGATTACATGGATTTTTCGCCTGTGTTATAGCCTGTGATATTTTGGATTGGTTTCATTCTGGGGTAAGTCTACTTATAACTGGGTTGAAAAATTGCCTAATTTTTTTTTTTAAATTTTTTTTATTTTCTTTTTTAAATATATTATTTTAAATTTGTAAATTCGGTCTGCCCTAAATTCTGAGAAGCGACGTTGACTAACTAAGGTTAGTATGATGTTTCTCAGGAAAAACTCGTTCGATTTGTTGCATGTGTTATAACACTATGAGAAATTGTGTAGTCAAAAATCAATTTTTTCTCGTTATGTCTGTCTATAAGCCAAGCGCCTCGATAGGGGATTGTATCAACTCATGATGACGTTGAGACGGAACTTGCAACGTGCGCAGTCATCACTTAAAGTGAGTTAGGTATATCTAGACAGATAATGTACGGAAAAAATGATCTTGATTACATGGATTTTTCGCCTGTGTTATAGCCTGTGATATTTTGGATTGGTTTCATTCTGGGGTAAGTCTACTTATAACTAGGTGTATATGGTTAGTTCAAATGGACCTTCAGAAATATTTATGCATAAAGGTTATTGTAAATTAAGCAATTTTTATTTATTCCTTTTCTTTTTAAAATAATTGAATTTTTTTCCAGAAATATTTATGCTTTTTCATCTCCGACATTCTCATTTGTATAATTCTGTGTTTGTGACTTGTAAAATTCATATCCTATCCTAGAATTATCTTTTTTTATCATATCCTATCCTAGAACTTTCTTTAATTGTTTATGCATAAATATTATTGCAAATTAAGCAATTTTTAACTTTTATGCCCCGAGATATTTTTGGTTTTTTTCAATTTATTTTACTCTAAATATCAGTTCATTAATTTAAATTTGTAAAATCGGTCTGCCCTATATCGTGAGAAGCGACGTTGACTAACTAAGGTTAGTATGATGTTTCTCAGGAAAAACTCGTTCGATTTGTTGCATGTGTTATAACACTATGAGAAATTGTGTAGTCAAAAATCAATTTTTTCTCGTTATGTCTGTCTATAAGCCAAGCGCCTCGATAGGGGATTGTATCAACTCATGATGACGTTGAGACGGAACTTGCAACGTGCGCAGTCATCACTTAAAGTGAGTTAGGTATATCTAGACAGATAATGTACGGAAAAAATGATCTTGATTACATGGATTTTTCGCCTGTGTTATAGCCTGTGATATTTTGGATTGGTTTCATTCTGGGGTAAGTCTACTTATAACTGGGTTGAAAAATTGCCTAATTTTTCTTTTAAAATTTTTTTATTTTCTTTTTTAAATATATTATTTTAAATTTGTAAATTCGGTCTGCCCTAAATTCTGAGAAGCGACGTTGACTAACTAAGGTTAGTATGATGTTTCTCAGGAAAAACTCGTTCGATTTGTTGCATGTGTTATAACACTATGAGAAATTGTGTAGTCAAAAATCAATTTTTTCTCGTTATGTCTGTCTATAAGCCAAGCGCCTCGATAGGGGATTGTATCAACTCATGATGACGTTGAGACGGAACTTGCAACGTGCGCAGTCATCACTTAAAGTGAGTTAGGTATATCTAGACAGATAATGTACGGAAAAAATGATCTTGATTACATGGATTTTTCGCCTGTGTTATAGCCTGTGATATTTTGGATTGGTTTCATTCTGGGGTAAGTCTACTTATAACTAGGTTGATATGGTTAATTCAAATGGACCTTCAGAAATATTTATGCATAAAGATTATTGTAAATTAAGCAATTTTTATTTATCCCTTTTCCTTTTGAAATAATTGAATTTTTTTCCAGGGATATTTATGTTTTTTTTTTTATCTCTTTCTTATATTTTAGGAATACCTGTCCTGTAATTATATTAAGTGATGTCAAATTTAGGCTGATAGTATTTGGGGATTGTGAATTTTTTTTTTTTAGGAATTGCGATAATGTTATCCAATTTGTCATGTTCCGGTCACGACAAATTGGATGATTATTTATCTTTTTCTTCTGTTTAAATGTAACCGGATGCACTTAAATAGAAGGAAAAGATCGTGGATTAGGCCTATAGGGGATACCACGTAAAAAAAACGCGCTGATGTATCCTACCTCAATGGTAGTGTGGAAACGGATACAAATTTCTTTTATAATGATTTTCTTTTACAGTGAGAATTTTGGGTTACAAATGACAATCTTGGCTAAAAATGCAACGATCTGCCAAAATTTCAAGTATATCCATCGAATATAAATAATATCAACAAACATTTAAACAAACAACAGACTTAACAGCACACGTGAGTATTTGTAATATGTTTCTTGTAAATAAGTCATCCAAAACAACATTTATCCAACTCAACAAGATTCAATGGTTTTCGTGATTCAATATTTTGTTTCATATAAATTATATTTGAAGGTATCATAAAGTTTCAATGACGGAAAATATAAAATTTGTAATAAAATTTGTGCTTTTTATTTCTTTATAAATTAATAATTTATTAATTGATCACTAGAAAATAAAATATTGGCTTAGGATATCGATTCTAAGTGCTGTTAAATTAGTTGCAAATATTATTTTATTATTTTAACATTTGGACAACTTTTGCTTAAGCATTTTTCTGTATCTTGCGTTTTTTTTTCTTTCGATTTAATGCAACAATGATATATTTTTCGTATTTCGTCGTATTCCTCCGAAATCTTACAATTTTCGAAAGAATATTTTCAACCAATTTCCTAATTTAATGTGTTATGCTATCTCTTACATTTTAGGATTAAAATTGATTAATAAAGCAACCCCAAAAACTAGATTCAATCTGAACGAACTATTTTAGCCATAATAGATTAAAATGTTCTACCCTGTATATCCAGAATTCATGTTCCCAGAACATTTTTCCCAACTAGATTAATCAGTCCCTATATGCGTAAAATAGTATAAAATGCGAAATAAAAAACCTTATTTGTATCTTCGATTGTCAAGAAAGAAACAAGCTTTAAACTTTTTATTATTTTTTTCTTAAAATTTCCACTGAATTCTTAAGATCGTGTTAAATCGATCTTTACCGATGTCATTCACAGGTAATTACAGTAAAATTGCGTTATAAAATACTTGATATTAAATAAAATGACTTGCAGAGTTGCAGTACATGTAATAAATTAAGGGCATTATTTAATACTTGAAACAAAATATGTAATTATGAATATCATGAATTTATAAATAGGAGCCGAGTCGAGTTGAGCCGGCTTCAACACAGTAGGTCTTAACAAAATTATTTACTTTCACTCATAGCACGTCGATCGACCACCGTTGGCATTGTGCATGACTGTTCTACGGGGCAGAGGCATACTGGCGGTGTAATACGTATTGTTTTCAACAGTTAAACAATTTTTTAATTTTATTACAAGATAATTACTTTAATCTGATTACTAGACTCTTTTTTTTTATTTGTTTTCTTTCAAATTCAGTTTCTTTGTCGATATGTCCTAGATATCTTTCTTATTTAGGTATTCCAAATATTTTGATACTTTGATTTTTATCTTAATTAAAATTTTCTTGTGTAATTCAATGGCACGCCTCACATAGTTCAAGTATCTTACAAAAGTGATTCAAGACTCAAACAGACTTAATACTCTTTCTATTTTTTATCAGGGTAAGCTTTCATTTGGGAAAGTGGGATCTTAGATTAAAGCAATTCTGGGTAAAATGTAAACGCAATTAGCAACTGTCTATGCATGGTATTTCAACAATTAACTCAGTCAATTGTTTGTTTTCACTTGTTTTAATATAATTTTTAATTAAGTTTCTAAAATTGGAGTGCTTAAAGCTTTTACTTAATCAGAGAATAATTCCGTTGACTGATTATTATTTCAAAGTGTTATGTCATCCATCCACAATTCAGCCACCTTGCATTTTACACATTTTCATCTGTTCGTAAAATAGCTATATTTTCTAATAAAAAATACCGCTTATATAACGGTTAAAATTCTATCATTTTTTCATATCTCTTGTGATTAAATACTTCGAAAATAGATTGAAATGTTAACCAGAAAGACAGATTCGAAGAGAGTGGGTAAAATAGAAATTTCCTGTACCAAAGTGATCAAAAATAATTTTCTGTCGTGTATAAGTTATTTTAATTATAAGCCACATTGCACAACGTTCATTTCTTATTAAAAGATTTAAATTTTTTGAATTCATGATAGAAAAACAATTTGTTCGATATCACTTGCCATCGCCCATACTTTCCAGTCTATATGCCAAGAACGAAAAATGTTGAAAAAAAAATAACAACAAAAATAAAATAAAAATTAAAAGAATAATATTAAAATATAATTTTTACAACTATAACTCAAAAAATATACTTCTAGCGTTCATACACATTTTAAAGTAATTAATAATTTTGTAATAAATATTAAAATTAATAAATTAATTAAAAAAAATAAAATATTAGGTACATAGGATGTTATTATAACACGTTGTTCTTCCAGTTTTGATATATTATACAAATAGTAAAAATAAATCTGGAATTATTTTCTCAAAAAATGTTTTGTTGCTAAATAAATTATAGATTATACCTATAGCTAATACATTCAAGGTAATTAAAGGCTGACTGCTAAAAATATAACGAAAACAGGAAACTCATACGCTCGATCACTGAAATCATATTTCCCCCCTCATTAAATATTTTTATGAAAATATGTTTATTTATTGAAAAGGGATTTATGTCTTAAGGTTGTTTCGGCATGAGAGCACTTGTCGACAGATTTGGTTTAATTTTATCCACAAGCTCAAAATAATGTTGGCTGTAAGATTCCAAAGTCGCAGAACTTTTGGTCGATTAGATTGCGAGATAATAAGGTGCAAAGTTCGTGATTGAACTGAAAAAGGAATGTTTTTAAAATTAGAAGAAAAAAGTTGCAACACGTTGTTTTTTTTCAAGTGATCAATTTTGACAGAAATTGTTCAAAATTAGGACCTTAATCATGAACTGTCTTATGTTGTAAACGGTCAAAATTTCTGGAACTTTTCTATTTAAGTAATAACTATTCTTAACCTGTGAAAAAAAATTAGTTAAATTCTGTCGAAAAGTGGCATAGTTTAGCAAAAAAAATTACAAAGAACATGGTTTGGTCAGAAATAGGTATGTTTTTTTCGCTACCCTATTATTTCAAGAAATCTCATTTGACAGTTATGGTGTTGAAAAATGACAAGTACTTTTTATTGTACTAGGGAAAACTTGTAAAATTCAAAACATTTTCTTTCGATTAAACCACTTTCGATTCAATCTTAAAGCTCACATGTGTAAAATTTTTCGAGCTCTTTTCGGTTGGAAATAATTCAGTAATGTCAATTAAAATTAATAATTCATAACACAAAATTTGAATTGGTTTTTTGGAAGCAGCAGATCAAAATAATACGATAAAAACTATCGAACTCTAGTAGTAAATATTATGTTCATGCAATTCCAACTGCGAATTAGAAGCAACGATTATTGAAAGTTTCAGGTTCGATAATCATAAACGAATTGAAAAATACAACTATGCAGTAGTTTTATGGAATACAGTAATGATTTTGAATGCATTTTAATTCAGAGCACATATATTTATTAAAAATTTTCCAACCAATTTAATCATTCAGTAAAGTTAATACTTTATTGCACATCAGATATTTTGCGTTTATAATTCAAAGTTTCATAATATATTCATAAAGGATTTAGTACAAGAGACGGTATAAGGTCGATCTTCACCCATCTGATAACCAGTTGAGACAAATTTTTTATGAAATATTATTGATTTTTAAACATGCCTATCAATTTTTTTTTTTTATCAAAACGCGTTCATGGTTATTTTTAATTTAATTAATTTGAAATAATTATTTTCATGAACGGTTTATTCAGGCAAGCCTATACCATTATTTTTGTTATAAAATTATCTTTCTTCTGATACTAATTTCGATTGGCTAAGAGATCAATGCAGCTTCTTATATTGACTTATCTGTTCATATTTGATGAGGTACCTTCACCAATCTTTTAACTAATCGAAATTAGTACCATAAGAAAGACAATTTAATTACGAAATGGTATAGAATAACCGTTCATAGAAAAAAATAATTAAATTAAAAATAGCCATGAACACTTTTCGATAGAAAAACTATGATAGGCATGTTAAAAAGTCAATAAAATTTCATAAAAATATGTCTAATCTGGTTCTCAGATGGGTGAAGATCGAAATAATGCCGTCTTTTAGACCAGTTGGTCGTATTTAGAATTATAAGACAACCTCAATAATATCAATAAATTCATATATACTGACGATTAAATTCGGTGCGGTATTAATAAGTATCGATCAATTAATTAATACGGACAAAACAGACCAACCTGATAACCATAGCGAAAATGAATTTTGAAAAGCAAATGAGACTTTTAATAATAAAAATACTTGATTAAAACCCAAATTCAGACTGTTAAAATGTTATGGGTGGTCAACAATTATTTACGGTGCAAAAAAGCTGCACGGTTTGGACGATGTGGAAAAAAATCGAGACTTCTGAACTGTGGCTCTGACGTAAGCCACATTTTGGAAGTTTGAAAGTATCAAGTATTTAATATGAAACTTTTGCGAAAGTGTTACAGCTAAAGTATAGGCCAAGACAATTAAAAAATTGTTTAAAAAAAATATCTTGGATCATATAATACGAAAGGGTGGTATTGTAGTGTAGTTTTGACTGAAAATATTAAACAAAAGCCAAAGATTGAATAATGTTTGTCTTACTATAAAAAAGTAAACTTTAAAATACTGTTCTGAAATTCTACATTTGGCATACGAGTGTCATTTTTTGAAAGCCGCCGCAGTCAACGCCTGCTCTCGGGCATGATACTACTATAATCAACACTATATTTTTCTATTTACAATCAGTGTAAAAATAGTGTTTATATTAGAATAAAAAGAACATAATATTTTGCAAGCCGAAGGATGTTTTATAATATACAAACATTCATTTAAAACTTTTATATATGCTCATAAAATTCAACTCAATGATTATGTATATTAAATAAATACAAACCAATGCACAAAAAAAATCTCTGATAATAATCATTTATCTTTAAATATAGGTACGGCAAGTAACAGCCCCATCACCATGTTAAATTAAAAAAATCACTACCTATCTACATATCAATAAAAATACAATTTTTACAATTTTTGATGTGGATCACCCGTAGTTGTCAAGTCAATAATTGTTTGGATAGGTTAGGTTCGGTTAGGTTAGGTTATATCGGCTGTCCACGAAGGACACACTTAGGCTATAGAGCCCATTGTGATACCATATATGTGTTTTACCACCAATTGCTGATAATTTCATTGCCCAGCTCTTCAATTTCAGAGGCTGAGTGCACCTTCTTCATGCATATACCATGAACTACACCAGCTTTTCACGACTATTACCGCTACCCTATGCATACCGCGGACGGAATTGGTTACGCCTTAACCAAATGAGCGAATAAGACGACAATAATTGTTTGATATTGTATAAAATAACAACTGGTCGTAAAATTTATCATGTACAATTTCCTTCGGTCTTAGTGACGCAAATCGAAACTGTTGTTTTTAAGTATTAAAAATAAAAAAATGTTCATCTAAGATCAATCTCATTCATCAACCACCAACAAGTACTGTCGTGTATTTTACCACGTGTCGCCCGACGAAATTTTCAAGTTTTGACATACGCTTGAAGTGATATAACTTACAATTAGGTATCTTGACAAACCCAAATTTTGTTTTCTAATAATTTTTGTTTAATTTTAATATTTAATATTTGCCTCCCTGAGCTCTTTTGAAAAAAAAAATGTAGTCAAAATTTTTGTTGATTATTTTTTCCATCAGGATTTCATACTCAAAACGGGAGACACCTGCATCTATAATTTTGCCGTCTAGAATAAAAGACATATCATTGTCGAAAATATGTTCCAGGTTCGATATTTTGGTAGTCGTAGGTTGCAGTCGTAAGTTATTAAAATGTTCCATACATATTCGACAGCGACATCATGCAAAATCATGGTAGGTTTGATAGGTCATCCAAAACGGACACTTGGGATTTGGCTTTAGTTGAAATGAGATGAAATACGTTTTGGAGGGTCCCGTAAAATGCAGATTTATTTTTTGCAGACAATCGGTATGTAAATTGAGTTAACTATCTTAAAAGACCATATTTCACTTTTCAGGCACAATTAAAAAATTTCTTATCAGGAAATTAAAAATACAAATAGATGTATATTCAACAAAGATAAAATATTAATATTTGCATATAAATGCACAAACATAGTATATGTGAAGTGTTTTGTTGTATTGTTTTAAAATTTACGATATTTTTTTCTCCATACTACATACTACACAATGCATACCATACATAATACTTAATCAAACAAAAAACTGTATATTATAGATACAGTTAGTGTACTAAAAAGGAATAAACATGAAACCTAGAGAAAAAAAAATATATTCACAGGAATATAAACCTATATACAGGAGCAGACCACCATCTATACAATAATATCACTTGTTCCTGGTATTCCTATCTATATATGTACTAATCGCATATAAACAAACTATGCGGGTGATAAATGAATATCTATCTTTATTGTATAAACGTATATAAATCCGAAAAGTATGTTCATGATTTTATTGAGTGTTTCAGATTATGTTGAGTTTATTCAGAACAACTCTAGATCTGTAAGAAACTCTTTTAAGTTAGAGAATCTTTATTTGCAACTACTGGTGGCACTGACTCGTCAAGTTAAAAAAAATTTTGTAATTTCCATGTGTGCTTACATTATATGCTTAGAACGTAAGTATCCGTTACAATGTCCATTAAAGGCAAATAAAACCAAACTCTGAACTCTTAATTCGATAGAGACCCACGATCTGTAAGGGATATTTTTATACCATTTATATATTTAATATTCAAGGTATACTAAGTTTAGTCCCAAGTTTGAAATGCTTAAAAATATGTATGCTACGAACAAAATTTTGGTATATGTGTTCATAAAATCACGTAATTAATCCATTTTCGGTTGTCCGTTCGTCCGTCCGCCCATCTGTGAACACAATAGGTTAATGGGTTTTGGGTCCGTAGGACCCATCTTCCAAACCGTTAGAGATAGAACAAAGATTAAATGTAAAAATGTTCTTTATCAATAAATAATAAAATTTTGTTTGAAACATTTTTTTGTAAATATCATTTATAGTATGTATTAATACGGGATTATCAGTTATGTATGTGTGACATGTATATGTGTAATGTGATAGAGTAATCAACACTGTCTATGCATGGTATTTCAACAATTAACCCAGTAAATTGTTTGTTTCCACCTGTTGTATTGAAATTATGTTCCTTATGCGCCTTATAATTTTCTAATTGGGTGATGGGGGCCAAGCAAAAAAAAGTATCCGAACGTCATAGGTCTTTTTTTTTAGCTTATTATCTTGAAGTATGATCATGTGGCTATGGAGACTTGTCCTCAAGTAGTTTGGTCAAAGCCCATCCACGTCAGTAATTTTTTTTTTTTTTTTTTTTAATTAGGATAATTTTCTTTGGAACCCTTTTGCTTTTTATTATACCAATTTGATTAGCACAAGGAGTAAGAAAATTAAGAAATTCGTCGTTTAAAAATGTGAAAAAAGAGAAAAAAAATTTTGTTTTTACTTCAAATACAAAATTAGATTTAAAACATCTACTACCACCAATAAATACTAAATACCAACTAATACTATACAAAATATTCAAAGTTTCGAATTATAAGAGTTACTTTCTTTTGGTTTTTCGAAACTTTGCAATATAAATTGGAAATTTCTTTAAAAAGTTTAAAGAATTTTTTCCACAAAACATTATTATGAAATATAAAAATATTATACAAACGGATATCAGCGGATATGTTTTCAGCTTATTATGCGACAACACTTGTAGGAATTATACAGCAAACAAAACTTACCTGAAACAAAGAAAAAAAAAGAAATTAGTAATTTATCAAATTATTGTACAAACTCTTAAAAATAAACATAATTTTGTTTTCAAATATTACATTAATAAAAATTTATCAAAAGACATCAACGCCATGAAAAAACCTGAGGATTTTTAAAAGAATAAATTAATGTGAGCGAGTAAGAAGTCAATTTCTTGCTTGTCTTAATTCCAAAGCTATTTCAAATTTTCTTAAGCCACTGGCATAAGACTATGGCCTATGAGTGCTCTAGGACACCATTTTAACATTTATCTTAATTGTTATTATTATTATATATAATTAATAAAGAAAATTCAAATTCTTACATAGGAGCATTATTTTAGTTGACAAACTTATACATACATTAAATTGCAACATTTCAATCTTCAAAAATCAACAAACAACCATTGAAACTTTTTTGAATTAGATGAAAGACTTAATTAGGTCGTGCTTAATACAGGCACAGCTACATTATAAGAAAATTTTTCTCAGCAGTTACCGAATGTTAATCTTGAGCAAAGCAAATATATTGAACGGGCATATACACAGGAAATAATTCCATGACTTTCCAAATCGGGTTAGTTTGGAAAAGATTCAGGAAAAAGCCAATTTAATAGAGAGTGTCCTTAAATATGTTTCGAATGCAAGTTTAGGATTCAGTACCCGAAAAATTTGTCGGGAGTTTTTTAAACTTTATAAATTTCACTTGTTCTTTAACAAATAGTCTTCTTGAACATTTTGTATCAAAGATCCATGGTATACATACAAATGAGAACACAAACACGGAAAATAGTAGAAAATAAATGTAATGCGACTAACATAAACAATTGAATTTCATATAGGATAGTGGAGTAAAGAGAAGTTAGAAACGGAAATACTTTGAATATAGAGGTACGTGGATTGAAAGGTATAAAATGTTGTATATTATAAATAAATTTTTTTTATCTAGATATTGAATTTATTCAGAAGCCATCAAAGAACCGGGCCAATAAACAATTTAATGATATCATGTTATTCAGCAAATGGTAAACTGAAATGGAGCTATTGCTATTGTACTGATGGTGGAATTTTGGAAAAATTTCTTTAAATGTCCATCGATCCTACCTAATAGAATGGAACGGAACGGAATTGCTTACGCCGTAACCAACTGGGCTACCAGGGTTGACTGGTCTAGCTGGAATTAAAATAATATGTTATTGAATAATATACGTTTCCCCCATCTTGGTTACAATCTTTTCAGACAAAGTATTTGTCATACACATACAGGAACATTTTTTTGACTATCGCTGTATGTTAAAAACATTTTTATGTGTTTTTATTTCAAAATGAAGTTCTCCGCCCATAAAAAAAAAACAACCGTTTACAAGATTACATTATAAACACATAATAATTTATAATATATGGCAAAATTCTATTATTAATTGTATTATTTAACTAAAGTTTTGTATTTATAGTTTGTTAACAACATTCAGCATACAAATAATAACAACCATGTAGAGTTTTAGACTAAAACTCACTCAGACAGACTTACTTACATAGACCATATCATATGATGAATAATATATTAATGTTTTTCAAGTGGATTTTGTACTATTCTCTCTCATTTACAAAACCCACGATCATCATTATTATCATCAGACCATACACCCATCCCTTCATTCTAGTTTAATATATAACATTATTGTTTGTTGATCTCAAATGGTTAGTCATTTCACTTGGTATGTTTATTTCCGCTATATTGTTAAATCTGATCTCTTGTAAAGCTGTAGTCAAAATAATACAAAATTACATTATTAATTAGCACGTTTATTTGAATTTTAAATTTAAAAGAAAATTGATAAATAAGCCTGGTTTTTTACCTATCAAAATAGTATTTGTCATAGCACTCATTATGCACTGGTGATTCCATAAACATAAGTAATTTTATATTTACTAGATTTCTGTTAGGAATAGTTCAGACAAAATCCTTTTTGGCCCTAAAAAAGGGGTATTTTAAGTTTGCCCGTTATATGTATGTGCCTGTGTGTTTGTCTGTCTGTGGCATCGTAGCGCCTAAACGGATGAACTAATTTTAATTTTTTTGGTTTCGTTTGAAAGGTAATTTAACGGAAAATTTAAAAAATTGGCGATGAATTTCAAAATCGATTCAGTCTGGAAAAGGTATGACATATAATTTTAACATATAATTACTATGGAAATGAATGGTGAAATAAACATGGCTCAATTCATCTTAAAAAGTGAAATGGTAAAATAACTAGGTAATTCAAAACAATAATTCAAAAGAACAAAGTCAACTCAAATATAAAATATTTCCAAAAATTTGTTCCAAAAAATGATAGCTCTCTAAATATCCTTTTCACCTCATCTGATGTCCTTGAACCATCACTTTGATATTGATAAAAGAAGGAGTGTTATAAGTTTAAAGTGTTTATCTGTGCGCCCGTGTGTTTCTCAGTGACATCGTAGACCTTAAACAATCGAACCGACTTGATTGAAAACATTTTATAGCTAAGTTTCCAAAAAACTTGAGAAATATTTTTTTTTTAACTGTATATTTTAAAATTATTTAAAAGCTATATAATTCGAAAATACATAAGATAGAAAAATACCATTTGAAAAATAATAGTTATTTCTGTTTTAAATCAAGCTTAAGCAAAATGCTCACAATGCGGGTACTGACGCGTAAACAGCTTTTCACTTGATCTATTAAAATATTTAAATATCTCAATTAAAAATTTCCAAACTAGAAAATAGATCGTTTATACTACTTGGCCTTCAAATTCTTACGGAAACGATTTGTCACACTCCTACAATACAGGAATCAATCAAACCTCCAAAAACAATCAAACTTTGTAATAATGTAAGTGTTCAATCAAAACAACGATCTTAATTGTCTAAAATTTTGTTGAAAATGATATTATTGGACAAATTCTTAAAAGATCCATCTTCTGGTAAGAAAACATTTCTTATGAAAACCTCGACTAACTTTGAAGACTTGTTAATCAAGATTAATAAGATCACAATTCTTAGCTTTGTTTTCTGTCTAGATTAAATGTGCAGCCTTACAATATTTTATTGTAAAACAATATTGTTCTTTGCACTTTCATTTAAATGTTATTTTCGTCTCCATTTTTCATTTTTGTCAATTTGAATAGTGATATTATAAACAAGTTGCTTAGAAGTTTAATTTGCAATTTATTGGGAAGAAGTATGAATTGAATTCAAACCAAAGCTAGAACAATTTTCTTCAACATGCAAAACAGCAAAACCCAACATATGAGATTTAATCTTCTTCACCATGTCAATCATACAGAATGATTTTTTTGAATGGAAAATCATCATACGCAAAAACACATATCTCCTGACTCTTATGGGAAATGAAAATACCATATTTATTTTGTAGATATTCAGGTGTCTTTGTGTTCAAACAGGGGTCGTCATCTTTAATGGAACAACATATTTCGTGTTACAGATTATTATTCTTTGACTCACAAAACAGCTTTCGTTTGAAATTAAAAAAAAAAAACAGGCTATTTAAAACCGTGTTTTTTAACTTTTTAAACTATTTAATACTTATTAATATACAAGGATGGAAAATTTAAAAAAATCTGCCTGTATATCAAAATACATCACAAAGTATTATGTATAGAACTAGAATGCAACAGACAATATTAAATGAGCGAACCTATCATCAAAACTATGCAATCTAATATTTAAAATATAAACTTTATGTCTGTCGCTATAATATCAGACTATACTTTTGTCGTCTGTAAAACAATAAAATAAATGTTTGTTTATAAAATGTTGACCATTTCGTTTTATGCAATGTTTATTTCATTATTTTCAAATCCCATGAATGCCTGGGATTTAGTAACAAAGCATATATACAAAAAAAAAATAGTATCATGCAATAAATGAACATGACGTAAAAATAATAATAAAGAAAAACTCTAATGCGAATGCGAATTATTCTCGATATCGAAGATTTGAGGACAGTTATTAAATTTATTCCCTATATATTATAAATGTAGAAGTAAGAATGTTTGTTTGATTGTTTGTTTGTTTGTTACGCTTTCACGCAAAAACCAAAGAATGAATTTGAATGAAACTGAACAATAATGTAGCTCATACTACAGTAAAAAATTTAATTTAATCTGACATTTTACTGCTCCATATATGGTCATTATTTTGAACCAAAAATTGAAAATTTCTGTGAAAATTTAAAATAGTAAATGTCAATCAATTTATGGCTATCTTTTCTGATCTAATAAATGAATTATGGCTTTTGGTTTGAATTGTCACCTCGGCATGTAAACCACGCCGACCGGTTTACGATGTTAATTCTCTTTAAACCTATAGCTTTTTTCACTGAATTTATCATGAATTTTACACCGAAGCAGGTACAAAAAGAAAAATGAACTAACATAATCTTTTTTTCTTAATAATTTACTTAATAAAATTAATTAAACGTAATGTTCATGCAAAAACACGAAAAGTAGTCGATGTTTTTATTTATAATAGTTTTTATACCCACTATATAATATAAAAAATTTCAACTTATTTTATGTTATGAAATTTTGATTATTCATACTAAAATTAATTAAAAAATTTAAAAAAAAACCCAGCCATGTCTGCCTATTTTGTTATTTCATTAAAGGATTCATTATTTTTGCCACAGATTTTATAATTATCAAAAATTAATAAGGTAAATTTGAAAAGCTCAAATATGTTTCAAAAAAAAAAAAAAGATGTTTCCTTTTCGCATAAACAAAAGCATAAACCAAAAACCGCCCCATAACCAAAAAAATTTTATGAATGGCTTTAGAAGTATATTAAAAATACATAAATAATATGTTATGAATATACGATATCTAATATTTTAAGTCAAGCTGGTCTTAAATAAAATAAAAGCGGGATTTGAATCAGAATTTAATCATTTATCTCACTCTTTTAGCTTTATTTTTATAAATGTCATAAATCTGATAAATGAAGCATTTCATGCAATGTAATATATTCTTGCAAAACCATTTCCGCTCATTTTAATGAATATTATCGATTACAGACACTTACTTAATCCGCGAATACTTCTTTATGTGCAAATAGATTTAAAACTTGCTTCAAGGTCGATAAAAATAATTATTTTGCGACTATAATAAATTAGTATTAATGTGAAATCATTTAGTTAAATATCAATGTATAAATTTTGAGCATAGTAACTTTCGTAACTTAATAAATAAAAAATCAATCAAATTCATTTGATGGAAAACTGATAAAAAGTTTTTCTATTTGCATACATTCTATAAACACACACATGTTCATTCTTACATGCATCCATATATAGACATTGACATATTAATGGATGAGCTAATGTTGCTGAAAACGCAAACTAACCTACTTCCTTTCTATTAAAAACACAAAAATTGAAAATATGTTAAGATTTAATTATTTAGATTTAATGGTAATTATTCTTTCAAGGGTACTTTTTCAAATTTGATACCTGTATTAATTACTTCCGAATATTAGTTGTATGATGCTGCAAACATTTAAGGCTTATGGTTATAGAAACCATTTTTAGTAAAAGCGCAATTAATTGCCTGAAGTCACATGATCATGGTATGCATTTATTATCAGTTGGTTAAGGCGTAATCAATTCCGTACGCGGTATGTTTTGGGTAGCGGGTTCGATTCCCGCCGTCGCAACAAAATTAGTATAATTAATAGTTGTGATGGGCTGGTGTTGTGCATGGTATATGCATGAAGGAGGTGTACTCAGCCTCTGAAATTGAGACTGATAAATGGAATTATCAGGCGGAAAAGTGGTAAAACATATATATGGTATCACAATGGGCTCTATAGCCTAAGTGTGTCCTTCGTGGACAGCCAATATAGCCTAACCTAGCCTAATAACAAAATATCTGACACAATATATAGCAAGGAAGGCCATCCGTCTATTGCGTTCACATTTGACTGTAGCTGTTTGATATTCAACAATTATAAAACAATGATACAAATCCTTATGAATTAAATGTTGGTTTTTTCGTCTTATAGGTGGAATTTTATTTATTTTCATACTCATACCCAAAAATTGATATATTCCTCGTATAATTCTGAGATTTTCTTTGAACAATTATGCAATCCTTTTTTGCTTTAAGCTTCAATCGGGGCATGTTTACACTTGTTAGAAATATAGGTATCCGTTTTAAAAATATATTTGAATCATCCAATACATATGCACAGCAGAATTTTTTTTTTATATTAAACTTTTATACAAGAAGAATCTCATTTAAACATATTTTTATACTTCCATTTTTGTAAACAAGTTAGGACATTATTCATAGAAGTAAATATGAATGTTTGAATGTATATGAGCAGTAAGAATAGATCCTACATGCCCGTCCGTTTAATGTTTAAAGTACAATGTATACTTTAAACATTAACCGACCAGGTTCGTAAAACAAATGTGCTTTCCCTTTATTTATTTATTTACTTTTTTGCTTGTGTAAACTGCTAGAACATACGTAATGGGCGCTCTTGCACAGCATTATCGTTTTATAAAAGCATCTTGCATGAAAAAGACACAATTAAAGAAAACACCATAACTTTACCAGATTTTGCGTCTTCATTCCCTCTTTACGAGAAATTAAAAATGGAAATTGAAATGCTCGGATACTTCACCTGCTATATCGTTACCCAGTCAGAGAAGTTATATATTTTGATAATGCGAATTAATTGTACTTCCCAATTTATTTTTAAAACCTATCCAACGTTTACAATTTTGGTGAATTGCACTAATGGGCGATTAAAAATGCTAAAATAATAAGTTTATGTTTTATCATTAGAAGCGGAGCTATACAAAGAAGAATAGGAACTATTCTTGTATAAACGGATCAAATTCAGAATAGAAATCTTGATGTTTTCCTATGAAATGGGAAAAATAGTGAAAGAGACATAGTATTACCATAAATTATAATCAAAGATGTATTAATAATTACATAACGTTTTTAAATTTTGGACTTCTTGTACATATGTTTTATATTATAACATTGCTAAAACGAAACATGAAACTTTTTCAAAGAAAAAGAATGTTCAAAAGGGGAATGTTTGAAGGAAGATATAACTGTAAAAGAAGACCAATGAAGTAGTTGCTATAAATGTAGTAAAAGAATAAAGTTTTCTAAAATGCCAGGCGTTTTCAAAAAAAAAAAAAAAGAAACTTGCCTTTCAAATTCAAGTAACTCATATTTATAGAATAATATAGAAGAATATTATTATTACATAAAGTATAGAATTCTATTATAGATATAGGTAAATAAAATAGTCTATTTATTTATACAAAGTTTCTTGAGTTATTATATTTCTCATATTACATATGTGAGATAAAATTTATGCCAAAGGAAATTTTAATGTATTCTTAAGATGGTGATGTCATGAGTGGAGTAAGCAGATGTTTGAAAGATATTGTGGCATGAAATTTAAAATATTGTGTGATCTGAATAGTTGAAACTTTCATCACATATTTTATTTAAGAAACAAAAATAACTAAACTTTATTCATCGGTCAGAACTTAAGATTCTCTTATGATAATTCACAACCATAAAAAATCATGAATAATTCACGTAGATCTAAAAATTTTAGTTTTATTTGAAGAATAAGACTATAATGCCGAGAAAGGTTCAAATGCCAAACGAGGAACGAAAGATTTTTATTGGTGGGTACTTTGTCAAATATGAAATTTCATTTTGAATGTATGCACATGGATGAGCGAATTTTAATTACTTTTTTACGCTTTTTTGAGCAAATCTGATATGAAATATTTATTTTTGATAATATATAGCTACCACTTATATGTTATATAATTTTTCATTTGTAACCAACTAATTTAAATAGAATTAATACAAAATGTATACTAGAGATGAATATCTAGTTGAAAAATCAAGAGTTTGCTGTTTAAAAATACCGTTTTTTTTACTTTTGCCATGAAAAAACTAAATTTTCAGTAACTTTTCAATTAAATCCAGCTTTAATTGAAAATATCCGATTGTGGCAGCACTAAATTTCTTTTGACTAATTTCGGCTAGATATCTATGTTTACCAGTACGTACTTGTCTATGCCACATTACTCAAAACAATTAGCTGCAGAATGTAAAAATGTAACTGTCGTAACTTCCAGTTGTGCATGTTGTGCCTTGAACAACATAGGGGCTATAAAAGAAAGGCTAACTCGAATCTTAAAGCACAAAATTTGCAATTATTCAAAAAACATAAGCAGCACTGATGAAATCTGGCAACATAAAAGCCAGAAATGTATTTTTCATAAAAATAGTGCTCTTAGTTTACTATTTACTGTTAAGTTATATTTTCAATTTAAACTTCTTTTTCAAGTTTTTACCCGACTGTCAATGAGTGGTTATGTGTTTCGCGAGTATCTTGTTTGCATGTACATTTGTAAATTTTTTTATTAGCGTCTATCTTCCAAACCGCTTAATGGATTTCAACATTTAAGGTATCATTATATTGGTCTAAAAACCCAAGCAAGTAGCAAATAGCGTATTTTAGGAGAGAAATAGTAAGACGTTAATAAAAAACCTATCGAGTATGGTATCAAACTAAAGAAAATTAAAAGGGGACTACAAAAGTATATATAAGGAAGGTATATATTTAAATATAACTAG